>NW_008626475.1:34092-55974 GCF_000691845.1 Merops nubicus
CAGAAAGGAAAGCCACTGCTGAGGCTACATCAGATGCAGCAGGTCTGATGGCTGGAGGAGCTGGTGAGGAACCGAGTCATTCGTTCTGGTCCTACAAAATCAATGAAGGCTTTGTACCAGCCTGAGCAGGAGCAAAGCACAACCCACCTCCTCCTCCTTCCCTCATACCTTGCTTAAACTACCAGATTATTTCCCCCCAGGGCTCTGTTGAACTGGCCTGTCCTGCCTCTATCAATGGTAAATGATAAACGATGCATTTATTTTAACATCTAAAACATGAGTGACCAGTAACGTTGTAATGAGCACGTAAACAAGACCAGCAAACCCCAACGTATCACAGACAAAGAGCTCTTTTGTACACTGATAACTGGAGGTTTTCTTGTCAATATAGTCATTTGTTCAATTTAATGTTCACCCAATGAGCTTAATGCATTTATAATTGAATCTTCTACTGTTGGCTATGAATAAAGGATTACGCCTGATGCGAAAGGTCACACTGACCTTGAGAGCTATCCAGTTACAAGACAATTTAGCAACAGAGTAAACAATTTGAATATGTCTCGGGAAGTAAAAAAGGTCCTAACAATGGAGCCAATCAGACCATCACATTATATTTCATTGAACTAATAAAAACTTTATCTTGTCCCTTACAGCTATGTTAACGTGGTGGGTTTTATGGACTCTGTCAACTTGACAACTCAGTCTATTATAGCTATTTCTTTCCAGCAGTTTCCATCATGTCAAGTTTGTAAAATACCCCAAAACACAAATCTTCAGTAACGCACATGAGGAATATTCTTCTCATTATTAAATGGCATCACCTACAATAATCTATGTACAAATGTTATCACACCTTTTACCTCCAATTCAGTAAAAAGCAAATAGAAACCCGTTCATAAATTGGAGTTTCCAAGACTTTTTTTTTGAATGGGAAATAAGTCTCAAACATATATCTCAAAGTTAATTGCAGTTGAAGAAGTGGGCCCTGTACTTCCCCTAAAGATTGTTTTGTGATGTATTTCTGAATGTAACAGGGAAAGAAACCCAGAAGCAATGAGAAGGTCACCTTTTGGTAAATTCTGCCAATACTGCAAGTTACAAAATGCCACAGCTCCACTCTTACATAAAATCACTATTTCTTGGTTTCCTTTAGACTACTTTCTCGCAGCTGCTGGCAAAACCTGACTTTTTAAATGGCCCACGTAAGCTTTGCTGACACAACTCGCAATAGATGTACCACCCATGTAACACTCCACTGACAAACGACAGTGCCCTCCGAGGGAAGATCACTGCACCAATAATCCTGTGTGCTTTTCACAAGACAGCAAAATATATTTATTCATGTTCCAACTGAAGATTAACACTTCTCCAAGTGAGGTTTGAAGATGGATGACATCCTTTTCCTTACAGCTTTCAAGATAAATCAAAACAACAGATCACGTCTCAAAGTGCCAATCACAGCAATGCTCTTGAGGTTGGCTTCATCCAAGTTAAAATGGATACTCAGAGTTTAACCTCAGAAGTCACACGGAATTACAACCCCACAAATCACAAGCAACTGAAAAATAGGCAAAATAAAATACTGCAATGAAACCATTCTGGTCTGTCTAATCAAATGACTTGGAACGTAACAGGGATGGTATCTGATAAAGACATTTAAGGGAGCTCTGACAAAGTGTCCTGGGGCTCTGTTTGGCAAACAGCTCCTTTGAACCTGCCCCTGGGTGACTCGAGAAGCTTTGGGCATGTCTACACAGCTACTGCAGGCTATTCAACACCGTTAGATAAGGGCCAGTCTGGGCACGGTCAGCAGCGATGTCTGCTGAAATCAGGGCAGATTTATCAAACTCTCTGAAGGAAGGAGATACAACCAGCTCTTGAAAGAGACAAGCTAGGAAAAAAGAAGGACAAGAAGAGAACTTCTGGGACCAGTGCTGTTGGTAAGTCTATAGTCTTTTGACTCCTGCCAGGGATTTACTTAAAGGCATCCTATTTATGCATTTTCAGACAGAAGAAAAGAAGACTGACGTGCCAAGTGGTTTCACATGCTCCCCCTGTGACAGGGGACATGGTGAGGTAGGAGGAGCTAACAGCAGCAAGCATTGTGTTTGGCTGGAGGACAAGGCAGCAAAGAGGGGATATGAGAAAAGCCTCCTTGTATCTAAACCAAAGGTAGTGATGGCTTTCACAAGCATCACTGCTAGCAGTGGGATTTATAAAGTCACACAACACCAGATGTGGATGCTTAGCTGTAGCGTGGTAGCTCTGATTTCTAAAATCTGGGAAGTAAACAAATTTCAACTTGTTTTCTACTTCTTTTACTTAATCCATCAAGAAGATTGACAGATGTTTCAGACCACATGCCAAGGTTGGTCATTTCTAAAAGAGTATTGAAGACTTGATATCAAACTGTATTCTGTTTACCTACCTGAGTAATTCCCCAGACCTCTATAGAACTAGTCGGGTAACCTGAATATTATTTTGCCACAAAAAATCTGAATCCTTCTTCTTTCTGGTGTTTATGACCAGGAAATTTGCAATAATTTTCTTCAATACTAGTATACTTATTTGGAACCTGAATTATAAAAGCAATTTTCAGTAATGTACCGAGTGTGTGAACAAGCCTTTTCCATAATAACACCACTTATATAAGAGGGATGCTACTTCACAGAACACAATCACATTTGAAGAGTTCTTATTATAGCAACTCCTCTATAACTGGAGCATTAAATAAGTTCTACTGTGTTATTAAAAAGTCTTGAAAATACTCTTTGAAGTTACTTAAAGTTACATTATGGATCTGTCATTTCTTTTAGAAGAAAGGAGACCTCAAAATCGGGGAGAAGCACAGAACTACCACGCTGTGACTGCAGGCAGCTGTGCCACTGCAAGCAAACACCAGAACTTCTCCATGTCCAATACTCCTTCCCACGGGCAAAGCATCTCAGAAGACACAGCAAACCTGGCTTGTCTCCTCCCAGGTCTACTCAAACCTCTTCTGCCCATGCAACAGGACACAGCTTTTGTGCATGTTGTTGCACTGCTTTCTGCTGCCTTCAGATGAATCTTCTGCCTAGGAAGCAAAGGAGGGAGGCCAGGAGGAGAGGTCCCTCCTGAAAAGTGGCTGAACTTTTCTTATTAACTCTATTTTTCATATTGCTTTAGATATGCCTGAGGACAGACTGATGCCATTTTTTCTCTCAAATCCCACCACCCGTTGAAATGTCATGCCATGCATTGGAGCTCAGATTGCAAGATGAATAAGACTGACCCAAACCTCTCCGTTAAATATATACCACAGAAACTTAACCCCTGCCCTTCAAATTTAAGTTCTTTACAAAATCTATTGCTTTAAGTATCATTCATAAAGGTACCTCTAAGGGTACTAAACCGACTAAGCAAAACCTCCGTATTCTGCTCGCTTGCATCCTACCAGCTTCTCCCAAGGTTTTTCTTCACATGGAGTAAAAAAACAAAAACAACCAAACAACCAAAACCAGATCCAAACTGAGGTAGGAAGGTTATCACTGACAACTCAAGGTTTAACAAAAATTCAGCTGGTAAATGACAGATAAATGTGCAGCAGTGTTACGATGATCTGCTCGGAAAGCAGAGAAGTGAGAGGGTCATTTTCCACTGCAGAGCAACGGGAGGTGGCCAGATTTCAGCAAGCTAAAGGCATTTTCCAAACTGAATATAATACTTGCCATTTGTGTTCCTGTGTAGCTCCCTCAGATGCTCTACATGGAGAACCTCTCCTCAACTAATTGGCATCATTTTAAACTTTTAAATTTTAAAGAGTGAAAGCCTGGTTGTAAGAGAGTTGTGTGTTTCTTCCCAGTGGAACTTTTCAGGTTTGGTCTCTCTATTCGGTGCCTAAAGATCAAGAATCTCTTTTTTGAAACCCTGTGGCCCCATTAAGAATTCTCGTTTTGTTCAGAAAGTTGAGAGCCTAAAAATCAATGCATGTAGAACCTTGGAAATTTAGATAATAGGTATTTTTTATGTTCTCCATTTTTTCATCTGAAGTGTAAGTGGGATCATCTCTTTCCTTCACTGGAAAATGCTGGGAGTTTAAGTTCCCAATCTCAGTGCATAGATGAATCAATAACATTATTTCAAACTTGCAAGCACGCACCAGTAAGTTTTAAAATCACATTCTTCTTTATGTCTGACTTCTTAACAGCAGCAATGCATCACATGTTCCTCTGCTATGAGCAGACAATGAAAATTCAAGCTCAAACAAGGCACCAACTGCAATACTGTGTTCTCTGGGTAAAGCTTCACCATGTCAATGTTCACAGATTTCCTTATGTGTAAGCACATGACTGACAGCTTTGGAAAATTAACTCATGTTATTTTTCAGCCAAATATAATGATTAGTTGACACAAATGGCAACAACAGTTACATCCTTTACATCCTAAATCTGGCAGATGAAGGTCAGCAAGATTGACACGCTTTGTAATTAGAACTGAAAAGCTCTAATAGGTTAAATGTGACTTTACCCAAAATTGTGGCTAGCCAGCTCCAAAATAAACTGCATGTGAGATGCAAAGGTATCTCACTTTACTATGTTTTTGATGTACACATGCATTAAGTTTAATTTCCACGTGGGCCAGAAACAACTTAACACATTTACTGTCTGCTTAGAAGTGGGGAAATTTAAAGTATAGTTCAGAAATGAAAACACCACCACATAATCTGGCAAACTACGTTGTATAATCTGCTACTAAACAAAAAAGTTCTGCCAAGATAATTAAAATTATTACTGATGGAAAGCATCCCCACTGCCTGTTCTTATCCTGTCAAATCAGCAAAATAAACAATCTACTTAGAGGAACGTATGAAACACTCAAGGCCCTCTGGAAGCAGGAAAGGAGTCAGTGGGGGGACAGAGTGCCAAATGAGGAGAATATTTCTGTTGCCTGAGTTGGCGGGTGCCGGGCTCCCTGCACAGCCAGCAATTAAGCCCTTGCTCACCAGTTGCAGTAATTAGTACAGAAAGCAGTCATTAACTGGCCCATGATATGCACCCCACCATAAAAACGAAGGCGGCGTGCGCGCGGGCTCGGCAAGCCAAGCAGATGGTGGCACCTTCTCAGGCACAGGCAACTCTTTAGAAGAGCTAATGCAGCAACAGTGTCTTGTGAATTCAGCTGGAAAATGGGCAATTACTTCTGGTTTTGCATACTGGAGGTTTGCTGCAGAACCAACCTTCCCAATCTCAGCACTGCCAAAATAATTACTTTGCACTAGGCTCTTAGCATTTTAACAGCCCTGCTGTTGACTGTGTCCTGGATAAATGGCATGGTGGACAAAGAAGCAACCAGATGTTAATTTGAGTTACAAAGCTGTGTTCCAGGGCAGTCACTCACCTTCTCTCTCACTCATCCATTTTATTTTGAAGTCTGAATGAGAGAAACAAAAACATGGAAAAAGAAGTGCTGGATCTGGCTCCTTCTCATCATACCCACCCAAAGTCAAACTAATCTGTACTTCCTTGATGGTCTCAGCCTTTTCCATCAGAGGCCCTACTCTCAGATTCCTTATCTCAGAAGGTATCTATTTCATTCAGTGGACTTTGTAGGAAACCCCAAACACATAAATCCATCTGTATGGAAAACAGGGTTATACTGGTTTATTTTCTTGCATTAATAGCAGAAGAAACTCAAAATGAATCATTTTATGATATTATCTGAGAGGATGCTTGTAACCTCTGACATCATGGAAACTATGGCTCCAGCAGTATTTTTTTTTCCTAAGGTATAATTTCATAACAAATTCAGTTTAAACAGTTTGATTCATTTCAGCAGACCAAAACTCCAAGTTCAGATCAGTCAATGGTGAAATAATCTATCTAATAAACTGAGACTGCAAAGACTAAGTAGGTCAACTTCCTATATGGAAATTTAATATATATATTCTTAGAGATTTATGGAACAAGAATCAGATTTGCCTAACTCTTCACAGAATAGCACGTTTGATATTTGACTAACTTCTAAAAGACAATCCTCCTCCAGTTCTCACAGTTTATTTGCCAGAGGTACACCTATAGGAAATTGCTGTAAATAAATGGATGGCATATTTTGAGAGTTATTTCCTCAAAACACTTCTCTAAACCAACTCGGTTAATGATGAATCTGCAGCAATCTCTTCTGAACAGACTGTGCTGCCTATTTGTTTTCAAATTCTCAGATGTCCTCTTCCTTCCGAGGGATGTTTTGCTACTGTTAAGAAACAACCACCTCCTAATGATGGGGATGATGGAATACAGAGTATGTCTCTTTGATGTGCAAGAGTCTGGAAGCCCGAAGGGATGGTGAGTGCCCTGAGGCATGGAGCAGACTCAAATCCATCCTCAGTAACTGGGGATATGGTCTGGAGAGGGAACCAGGATCTGAAAGAGATGGTTGATAAAGGAAATACGAGTTAACTGGAAGTCTCTAGCCTAAAGAGCCAAGACTTCAACAGCAGGCCACTGAAGACAAGAAGAAGCATTTTCCAGGTTCCATGGGGACAGAAGGTTCACAGAGAAATGTGGAATCTGCATGAAAAGTTTGGTCTAGGGATCTGGAATGAGGATCTTCATTCAAAGACGTGGTTTAGGGATATTCAGGGGAACAAGAGGAAAGAGGTAAAGGCAAATTGTCATATTCTGACAGCAGTCCAACAGCTTCTCATCACACTGACTATATTCAAAGTAAATCCAATCACACTCATGTTTTCCCCTGGATTTACAGCATGACAGGACTGGTGAGAATCTGGTGGTGGAGTTAGAGACGGACACTGACTCACCTACAGGGTAGTTATACCAAAAAAAAGAGCTACTCCCACCCAGGAAATATTGAGAACCACCACTTTCTTGACTGCCATGACATCTGTTAGAAAACAGTTTGTACCTGATCTGTTTACACCTAATTGCCTACTTTCCTAAAATTAGCTCTCCTATGACATTCAGCTGAGGCTTTTAAAATCCTGTTCTTCCATCATAGCTCCACGTCCAAATCCGGGAAAATACATAAAACTATCACTGTCTGAAACGCTTTGTCCAAAAGTTATTTAAATTAAAAATGTCTTTTTATCCTTTTGGCAATGTTTCCCTCTCATATATGTAGTTTTTATTGAATTTTCTGGATTTAATTCTTCATTAAAACCAAATAAGCAAAACAAACTGTGTCTTGTTAAACGTTCGTTTTCAAAACATGAAAAATTGTTTTGTAAATGCTTGCTAAGAAGCCAAATAACGCTTGTTTCACATCTCTTTTGGGTTCTGACAAATCAAACAGACTTCATAAATACTCCAACAAACTGGAGATGTGAGCACTGGTGTGTCTGGAGGCCAGGAGGCTGCCCAGGTTGTGACTAGCAGAAGAGATGGCTCCGCTTGCAGGGGAAGGAGCCTGCTCAGGAAGGATGCAGCTGGATGCTGCTGCTGGTGGTGCAGGGGCCATGGAGCTGACAGCTGTGCCTGTGTGGGAGTTGAGACATGCACAGCACGAGTTTTCTGGGCTGGGAGTGGGAAGGAGAGGAGGCAGCTCATGGGTGAACGTGTGGGAAGAAATGGAGAGACAACAAAGAGGCTCTTCCAAGGTAGCTGCTAAGAGCCTCTGTCCTGCTTCAGAACTGCAGAGGAGCTGAAAGCTCTTCCGGCTCTGAGTGTGTACCCATATAGCCCCCAAAATGCTCTCCTGGGCACTTCTGAATGTAACAAGAATGGCAGCAATGTAATGACTTGCACAAGACATTAAAAAAAAAAAAAAAGATACAAAAATCAGGCTTGTTTACTTGAACGATGAGATCGGTGCAAGAGGAAACGAGATGTGGCAAACAAAGACCACAGAGAAGGTGGGAGCTGAGAATGGCAACTGTAAGGGGTCCTCAGCCCTCTCCACTGCACTGAGCCCAAGCCCCCTGAATGAACTACAGCCCAGTTGTGCCCTGCCCTGGAAATAACAGCTTGGAGACTGCTTGCCTCAGATAAAACAAGAGCTGTCACGACTCCTGCCAGAAGCCTTAACACTAACATTTCCTTGAGAACTACTGAGTGTGTCTTTTTGAACAAAGTGCTTATTACCAGGGACTTGTCATCCCAAGATCAGCCGTAACCTTGACATCTGATTATTTTCTTTTAGAAAACTATCTTGCTTAGTTATTATATATTGAAAGCATTATGGTTGCCAGCACTTAGAAAGGGTGCAAACTACCGAGGAACTGCCACAAAGTGGCAATATTGGAGCTGCAGGACACCATGCTGCCAAAACAAAAAATAAATGCTGTTAGTATAGAGACCTTTACAAAGTAGAAATTCTTGATCTCCCAAAGAAGAATATGAGCAAGCCTTGCAAGAAAATTGCCCCTAAATACATCCCTTTGCTTTTCACATTGCGTTTGCTGTCACTTAGGGAAGGCTGGAAAGGGAAGGGATGTCTCTACCTGCTCCCAGGGAGAAGCAAGCAGCACAGTCTGGCCGGGTGAGGGTGAACTGGACCTTCTCTCCTCCTCACCAGCAACCCCTGACAGCTGGTGACAGCCAGGGGAAGAGTTCTGCAGTGCACAGCCTCAATGAAATACCCTGCAGAGCTGCAAGCTACTGAAAGTATTTCTAAAGCTTGTGCTAATGACACCCGTGTGTTTTTATTCCAAAACTCTCTCTGTGCCATATGTGCCACCAAAGTGATCCACAGGGACGCAGTCAGCCGTGCATCCTTCTTCCCTGCAGCTACCGACCTCGTGTTGGAAGGTCATTAGAAGCATTTAGGGCAGAAGGAAGCAGCCTACCCGTTGTCAGCCACAGCAGATCTGTCAGCACAGCACAAGTGTTTCCTCTCTTGCTCCCTCGTTGCACAGAGCAAAACTCCTCCCTGGGAGGCAGTGGTGAAAATCAGACGAGGGCACAGAAGCCAAGAGGTCTGGTGTGCTGAGCTGTGCCTGCTGGCTCTCCCCTGGCTCTGCACGTCTCAGCAGTGCATTTTGGTTTCTGCTCACCTATGTATGGGATGCCCACCACAGAAGGGCTTCAGCATCTCCCAAGATCTAGTTTTATAGGCACAAATACCTCAACACCTCCCTCTCCTCTCCTTCCCCTACTGCATCACACCCACAGGGGCAATATATAGCGATACTGGGAAAGTTTCTGACAATTTTAATCGCAGTGGAGTCAGACACGAAATGTACAAAGACACAAAAATGTCAAGATCACTGTGGAAAAATATAGGCTTTCTATAGGCATCACTTCCACACACGGTATGCTCTGGGAGAATATTGCTAAACTGCAAAGCTGGTAAAGGCTGTAGCTCTGAGGTAGAGAGACTCACCACAGCGGGAAGAGCAACGACTAAAGAAGGCAAGGGGTAAAACCACAGAGTGAAAGTTCTCTGCCTGTGTCTGTGCATCTCAACATGGAGATTTTTCTGCCAACAAAACCTCAACAGGTGCACTTGGTTTTCCTTCCTCACCCTGTTACAAAATACCAATTCTTATGCTCTTCGTTTCAGACTCTCTTGTGGCACCCTGCAGCAATACCCTTCGGGCAGTCCTATCCCCAGCCCCAAATTAGCCCCAGAGCTTCCACAGCTAGGTCTTGTTTCTGCTCTCACATCCAGACTCAATGTTTTTCACCTCTTCGCCAACATCTTTTCCAAAATCTTATCAGTTCAACTGTCAAAAACAATTACAAGGCTCTTGCTTGGCTGACAAACATCCCTGTAAAGCCTTTCTCTTCCCTCTTCCTCCCCTTACTCAAAACACTCAACACAACCTCCCCAGTTGCCCCTATGCCACTGCAACCTGATAATAGCTTTGTCCCAAGAGCCGTAACTACTGCCCTAGTGCACAACTGCAGTCTTGGCTACTCCTCTAATCTCATTTTATTTTAATTTCTTTCCTTTCTCCCCTCTCTGTGCCTGCCCTTCTTATTTCCTGCTTTCTCTGTATACCACTGCAAGAGCAGAGAAGATCTGCTCTTTGCACACTGAGGAATTCTGCTTCTGTAAGAAATGTTATTTATAAAGACTGGAAGGCTTTTTTTCTGATTACTACTTTTGGGGAGTTTTTCATATTGCTGTTTTTCTTTCCAAATAGATCTTTGAAAATTACCTTAAAACACCTACAAAGGTGAAACAGTTGAACAGAAATTACTTAAAACCCAAACTCTTTGAAAATATATTTCAAATACACACATGCTAAGTTCCATTAACCCTATGAACAACTAAATGACCAATGAGCAAGGGGAAACTTGGTTGCCCCTGGGCTATGAGCACTCTGTGACACATGGAGAACACACCCTTCCAGAATTAGGTCCTCTGAATCACTCGTTTCAGGTTTCCTGACATATCCAAGTACAGCATGGGAACACCTGGAGTGTCTATTGAAATATAGAGCTCCTAAAGCATCCTCCACTGGCAATGCTAGAAAACAAACGAGAAGTCAAGAGTTTTAGGATTCAGGCCAGTGAAATTCTTCTACTTGCCTCAAGAGTGCTTGAGCCTCAAGGCACAGTCTCCATTCAGGATAGTTGTCTGGAGCCTGCAGTAACTGTTTCAAGAGTAGATATCTACCTCTTTTGGATAGGTTCTGGTGGTCTTTTTCAAGGCAGATGTACAGAAAGATGATGTTGCAAAGAAAAAGGTGTCATCATCACAAAGTTCTGGGCTGATGCTGCTGTTAACTGAAGACATACTGCTATGGTGACTGAGGGAAATGCAGGGGGTTAATTGTGTGTCCTGGAAGAGCTGCTGTTCTTGGAGAACTTCTAGGAGAACAAAGTCAGAGCAACACTCAGGCTCTCTTCTTCTGAATTATCAGAGCAGTTACATGTAGTCAGCAGGTCATGGACTCAGCCCATGCATTAGCAGCAGCAGAGGCAGTGAAAAGATAACTTTCCTCTGATATTTGACCATACATAACATAAAGAAGTTCTGTTTATTTTCCTTTGCCAACACAGAGCCTAGTAATTTACCCGTGTCCTGTTTACACAACTGCAACAGCAGAAATTCAAGTAAAAAGCAAAGGTTTTGCTAACAGGTAATAAACTCAGAGCTTATTTTGTCTAGCAACTGGAAAACAGGCAGCAGCTACATTTGAATACCCACAAAGCACTAATAAGAATTTGGCATTTAGTCTCCAAAACACAGGGAAAGACCTGTCCCTGTTACCCACAGCAGCGTGTGAAAGGATTTTCACCAGCCAGGGGTGTGACAACCTTCCCAGCCTACAGATCTGCCTCAGCATTGTTCCTCCATCACCAGCAAGATGAAGAGTGGGAAACAATTCACCATTTCTCTTTAGTACCTAATTGGAAAGGGATGGCAGGGTAAAGGGAATAATCATATGGAGGTGTCAGGATACAACACGTTAATTAATGGGATCTGAGTCCCTCAAAGCAGGGTCCCTCCCCACGGAGCATTCCTAAAACATACCTGGTGTCAAACCCTGCCCCACTGGTGGTGGCTTCCTTCATTATTTGTAGCAGCTTTTAGGGAGCTTGGAAATAACAGACATTTCTCTACTAGCTGTAAATCCTTCTTCATCTGGCAAAAATGGATTTATTTTCCTACCACTTTCACTTGTAAAAGCACTATTCTGTTCAAAGTTACAGTCTATGCCCATTGTGATTTTATTTTAGGGACTGTGAGAAGTCCAGAGCTCTCAGCAACACTGTCATAACTTAAACTCAGCCCTGAGGTCTATTCCTTATCAGCATATTATTGCCACTGCTAAAAACAAACGAAAACAAAATTACTTGTTAGGTTTCTGGAAAAAAACCCACATCTGTGGAGCTGTAGCATGACATATCATTAATACTGCTTGTACTGTAGATATTACAAGCTCATTAAAGAATCACCAAGCAAAGTATTTCTTTAGTTTGGTAGGGTTTTTTTGTCTCTCTGAAGAGTACAATTTAATATGGAGATCATTCTTTGTATTTTTGTATTTCTCTGCCTTTTTAGTTTGTAAATAAAATATCAAAAGTTGGACTGAAAACGTCCTACACCAAAGCATTTTGAGAGGAAAAGAATAATCTGCCAAATTAATTACGTGACTAATCATAAGAACAAGCTTGCTTTTTTTTTAAATATATACCCACTAATTATGTCTTCTTGTTGATTCCTGAGCACCAAAGCACAAATCTCCAACAAGTGCCTTTAAAACCAAGATATTAACAGCTAATTGGATGGAATAAACAACTTCATAGGAGAACTCTACTTCATGCTCAAAACTCTGACTGCACTGGAGTAAGAAAATAAATGAGTAATTAAAGAATTTCAAGATTCAAGTCAGTGAAATTCTTCTACTTGCCTCATACCAATTGACAGTATTGGAATTAAGTGACAGGTCCATGCTGCTAAAGCTCTTAAGAGCATGGTCAGCCATGGAGGAAGCAGGACCTGTTTTAACAGGAGCTGAACAGGCTCAAATGGAAACAAGTTCTAGTCCCTTCTCCATCTGCAGTATTCCAGAAATAAAAGAGAAGTAGGGAAAAATTTAATTGCATGAAAAAATTTGAGATATTTAAAAGATCTTTATAGAATGTAAGAAACAATACTTCAAAATCTAGAGATGGATTATCAAAACAGTAAAATCACAGCAATATTTAAATAATTTTAGGTAACTTCCATGTTTTCTGTGACTCACTGAAAAGTTCTGTTTGAAACAGAAAATCACTAGACTGTATTTTCCTTCTCCAGAAATGTGAATGGCAAAATAAAAGAGCTATTCTCTCAATCATTTTTTTTCTTTCTTACTGGTGTTTGTGTGTCAGCTAGCACTAAAGGCAGTCTCCAAAACATCTGCAAATGATGACCAAAAAGCAGCACATGGCAAATGCTACTTCACAATTGAGCAGTTTCCAAAGTGGGATGCTACTATCAAACCCACATTTTAGTTAGCAAAGTAGCTGAGTTTCAGAAACTTCCCTGTCCCGTTGCCTTGCAGAGAAGCCTTCTGAGACATTTAACTAAGAATGAGCAGCATGTTTTATTTATTCCTTGAAAACTCTCCATTGCTTTTGCTCCGTGCTCTGAAAAATAATCAACAATTTTATGCCATGGGGCCAGGATTGAGCTAAAGCATAACAGTGCAGAAGACATTATTAATGGTGCTGCACACATAGGAACAGTAGACAATGATACAGTTTAGATAGGAGGAAAATAACACAGTAGAATTGAAACCCCAGGTAGAATTTCAAGTAGGCTGAATGCAGGATCTGAAACCATTTTGCTGCTTCTATTAACACATCTCTTTAAAATATTCTTTAAGCTGCTCTGCATTCAGGTCTATCCAGTAACATTTAAAAATAAGTCACTGGGTGTCTGAAATTGCTTTGAAGTCTGTTACTTCTTTTAGCTTTCCTTTTATTGCCACCCTTCTAAAAAGCTTGCAAAAGAAACCAAATTGAAACCAGGGCACAAGGAAGAAATATTTATGATGGATGATTCTCAATTATTACTATGTGAGCTCACAGGAACAATTCTCTTCGTTTCTTGGGAGAAAAGACAAACATGGCTAGGGAAAAAAAATTGAACTTTATTTTTGCACTTCATCCAAATATAATACCTGCAGCAGCACTGCCCACAGCCCCATGCTGACAGGAGGCTGATGTTTAAAGTTGCCTCGTGTACAATGATCTGTATTTTATATTTTTGCAGTTCAGGATTTAGCCTCTGACTTAGGGCACACAAATCCATGACTGTATCTAGAGTGCCTTTATAGTTGCTGGGGGAAGGGGTCTCATGGAACAAGAAAATTGTGTTGTTTGGGGTTTTTTTTGGTTGGTTGGTTTTTTTTTTTTTACGTTGTGTGAAAATTTAATATAATTATAGCCATGATAGATATGAGGCATGCAGGGACAGGAAAACCTTTTATTATAATAATTGAGGCAGTTGGAAAAGTTATCAATTTCTGATACAGCACGTTTTGCATTGTGACATCTATGTATTCCTTCAAAATTGTGTCTAGATGATTACAGATTTAGAACAAGGGAGAAATTGCCTCATTACCAGTAAAATATTCAGAGTGATGACATAGGTGGCATTGTCAAACGTGGGAAATGAAGAAACGTCAGGGTGAAGGAAAAAGAGAAAATTATAGATTTCAGCTAGCAGATTTTCTGTTCAAATTTCCATGGCAGAGTAAGATAAAAACTTGGACTTTTTCAAAGCAATCACAAAGGGCTATTAGAGAAGACAAGACAAGGCTCTGGCTAAGCCTGAGTGTGTGAACATCAGGGGGGCAAACCCTGTTGAAATACACCATGAAGTCACTACAGCTGGAAAACTTGCCAAGTACCCCTAAGTATCATGACCAACGTAATGCATAAGAAACATGTTGTGACAATGCCTCTGAGCAACAGCCTTCTCTCCAGAAGAATAAAATATTAAAAGAATCTAAATTCAGCTCAACTTCTTTAGTTATTTGGTTCTAAAATACAGAACAATCCACATATGTTCATTTTAATAATGCATAAATGCTACTTCCTAGTTCCCAGGAATTATTTCTTCTTTCAAATGATACCCCAAATTCATTAAAAAAAATGATTTAATTTATTTCAAACTATAAGTGTGAAGTTTCTCTCTTAAAAACCTGTCACCAGCGTTTATATCCACATAGGATTATTTGAATCTCTCAAACTTTCAGGCACTAGAACTTAATTCACTTAATGATTACAGGCAAAACTGAACCTTTGAACCATTCCAGCCAATTAGCTTTTAATTGTTGTTTAGCAGCCCTGTAGCAACCACAAATATTTTCCTAAATTGTGGTAAAGCTGAATTGAGCTGTGCAATCTGAAGTTCTATTTCGCCACAAATAATATTTAAATACTGTTGGCATGTGTATATTTACATTATCTTGCGAGATACTCTTTAGAATCATTTTTAGACTGCCAGTATTTACAGAAAGCTCCATATATCCATGTTTTTGTGGACACTCCAAGTATTCACCAGTTCATATTAAATTCAAAACCACAAGGGCCAGACCTTTGGCCAGAATAACTCAACACAGCTCCATTGATTACACGGTTGCTCATCTGTCTAGCAAAAAAAAAAAAAAAAAACATAAAAAAGCACATTGAAGACCTCTTAATTCTGCTTTCTCAGGAACGCTGGGTCATTTTTTCCCCTACAAGCTTCACATTTTCAAGCATTTCAGTACAAAGGATTTAAAAAAGCAGAATTAATTTTCACATAACTTACTTGACTGTACTGACAACTCACATCAGTTACAACTACACAACCTCGGCCACCTGCCCAGAGCTGGAGTTAAGGAAAAAACAGAATAAATGACAAACTGTCCTGTTTAGATGCATGCAATATTTTCAGTAACAAAAACTGCCTGGAAAACAGCAGTTTTTAGCTTATTGAGCTCTATCAGTAGCTATAAAAAGGTGAAAGAGTTTAAAATTCAGATGGTAAACTTTGAAGGAATCAAAAAAAAACCCAACCCACATCACCAGCAGATGCTTCATCCAACCTTCTTGTTGCTTACACAAACCCAAAAGGCATTTTCCATAATTAAGATCTTCAAATTAGAAACCTAGGTGTGAGAAATTATTTCCAAACCAAATCTGAAACACCAAATTTCATAGCATGCTTTTTCAAAATCTGCATCCCATATACGGGTGTAGGCAAAGTGGAAAGAAAAAGAAAATACATTCTTAGTGGGGCATCTAAAATGAGAAGTTTGTACCTACTCTGTTGAGACAGTTGAGATTTAGGATCAATGAATATGGTGACAGCTGCTACTTAGGAGAATCCTGCAGTGACAATTAACAGCTTTGGTCTCCTGCCCCACACAACCCTTAACAGACCCAGGAGAACCCTTTTCCCACGTAATTTGCCTGAAGGTGGATTGACTAGGTCATATTTTTGTGCTTATCTTTGCAAGGTCTACTTCCAAAGTGTTCACAAAAGCACCACCTGACACTGTAAGAGCACCAGCTTGCCAAAATACCCAATCAATATGAAGAACTTCACAACATTCAAAACTAAACTTCACTGGGCTGACAGAGTCCAGAAATTTATTTCTTTCACACAGGAAATAAGGAGACATTTTCAAACTTTGGGGAGAACTTTAGGTTTTAAGCCTCAGTAACTCAGGATAATTCTTCTCCCCTTTATTGCAAGCAAGACATTCTGCTCTTCACTGCAAAATTGCCTAACCAGACTCATTTAATTCTTTAAGGGCTGCAGCTTCAATCGTGTATCATAATGGCTCCAGAAACAGCTTGAAGGAGTCATTTTGAAGAGACACAAGAGTTTTAAAAAGAATCACTCATAGATTAATCGAAGTATAGTAGATAGATGAGTAGACCAGGTAATTTTTAATAAAGCAGAAGGGTAAAGCAGCATGAAGAACCTAACACCATGTTGAGCATGAGAGGGAAGTTAAATCATTAAGTTCCTATTCTGCACATCCAAGATGAAGACTACTGCTGAATTTCAAGACTGTCAGCTGTAAATTTATTTACTGACAATGGTTCTGTGTTGAATGACCACTCTGAATAAGAAATGCATGTTAAATTCAAAAGATAGCTGAATCAGCAACTGCAAACTGGGAGCATATGGTGAATGAGATTAAAAAAAAATAAACCTGTTACCAATAAAACCTCTTGAAATATCCACAGCAAAGCAGCTGAACAGAATTCAGTGGCACAAATCTGATTGGAAACAAGCAAATAAAAAAAAAAGACTACCTGAAACTATTGTATTAAATATATATGGTCTCCAAACCACCACAGAGGGTTTATCACTCTGCTTTAAAAAATTATCTCCTTCCCAATTTTATTTTTTTTTCTATTGTGTACCATTTTTTACCTTGAAAGAAAGTGCCAGTTTCTTTTCTGTATTCTAAAAAACATTTATAATTCTTTCTGTTGTCAGCAATTTCTTTCCCCCCAGTAAAACTTTATTAGGGTTATTACACAAAGGAAAACTTGTATTTGCCCCTCTGCTGCAGCACTCTATTCCAGGAAAATCTGCAAGGCATCTGTTTGCTGCTACTGCTGTTTTGATATTCAAGGAGAGTCAGAACTGCAAATTTTGTATTTGCATCACATAACAAAAGCAGAAGAAACTTATGCAATGACATGACTTCTTCCTGATGACCGTATTATCTCATCCTCCTCTACAAATCTGTTTTGCTTTGTATCACTGAAAAACAAGAGTCCAAGCACTAGGTTCAGTCTTCAATTGTTCTTAGTAAAGAAACTTGTATCAAGAGAAAATACAGGCAAGAGGCAAACTGGCAATCAAGATGATGTGTCTTATGACCTCAACACAGCAGCTGCGAATTCTTGATCCTTTTCTACCAAATGCATTTATTATTGTTAGCCTGTGTTAGGAGTGGCACTTTCCTAGTAGGATAAACTTTCTCAGCAGTGGTACTGGCTTTGTACTTCTCATTCTGCCTTTCTGCTCATGGATTTTAGCTCTTAATCTCTACAAATATGGCCATTTTAATGCCTTTATGATGATCTTTACAGACTATACTTTCCTTCAAATGCACATGAAACAGTATAAATAACTGTCACAGCTAAGACAAAGCAAAATAAACTGAGTATATTTAAACAGCTCTTTCCCCAATACAAACATTATACAGCCAAAAGCCACTAAGGAGGTAACATTAGCTTACCCTGTGGCTGATTGCCTATTTTATCTAGAAGTGCTTCTCTTAACTGATGCTCACATTTCACAGAGAAACATGTTCATGTCACCAACTGCTGAACGCTGGAAAAATGTTCCAAGTCCATCAGGAGATTTATGGTGGATAGAAGTAGTTGTAGAGCAACTACCTTGCCAAGATCATGTTCTGTTGCAGATGGAACTGGACAAAAGCACATCTAAACCAAGCTACCTGTGGTGTTTAAGCATGCACTGATTTGATCTAATAAGTCTACACATCTGCAAGGAAACTCCCTGGGGGAAAAATGCAACCCACCTGGTAGCTTAAGAACTTCAGGTATTCCATTCACTTCCCACATACACTGAACGTGCTACCCCTGATCAGATCAGACATAATTTAGGACAACCAGATCCTGGTCTCACCCTCCAGAACATTATTATCATTATGTAACTACTCCTACATTACTTTTTTCAAGCTCGGTGCCTTTTCCACGGGTCCTGTGCAAGCAGAGACATCTCAGCACGTGCAGTTTCACAGGGATGCCAGAGAAGTCTCTCCATCAGAAGGCAAGATTTGTTTAAAAGTACACTTACAAAAATAATGATAGAAAAGCCCAGCCTATAGGTAATTTCTGTTTTGGTTTGTTTTTCCCACTAATTTATTTTGCATTAGAGTACACAAAAATATAGTTTCTGTAAGACTGATTTTTCTCTCTGAAACAGAAAAGGGAAATTTCTTAGAAAAGGCAACCAAAGAGTTACACAGATAAGACAATTTAAAAAGAAGATTAATTACTTTATAAGTTTTGAGATACACAAGCACCCAGTTCCTCAACAGATAAGAGTACTGTTACAGTCAACCCAACTTGTCCCTGTATGAGCATTGTTGCTCTCACTGGTGAATGGCCTGGTTAAGATTATACCATTTAATCAGCCAAATATAAGGAAAATTACAATGTCTGCTAACTGAAAACTGCACTCTAGAATCCCTTGGGTGTTATAAATGACAACATAACCCATGAAATCAAGGAAGATTCATTAAATTAATACCACATAGGACCTGGCTGTTCTTCTTCACAGTTCAACTGATTTTGTTTAATGTGACTTTTTAGAGTATCAATTTACCTTGGATTTAGCTGCTGCAATAGCCATCTCTTGTAAAATTACAGATACAGCCAAATCACGAGGGACCATGGCAAATTCTCCCCAATTTGAGGCAAAGCCTATTTTGTGAATTAGAGGAATCTACTCCAGGTACTGATGCTCTCCATCACTTGCAAAAAGCCTCTCATAGGGAAGAAGTAGGAAAGGACTCGCTTCTCACAATGTTCTTACATGAAAACCTTTTACACTTCTATGCAATTACATTGGGATTTAGTTAAATTATGAAATGCTAAAAATAATCCTCAGTTTGTTTCTTGGGAAAATGTCAGCATCGTTGCTAAATGAGCAACATGACAATTACACTTCCTAGAGTTCACACTTGTTTTGTGACTTGCATAAGCTCTAACTTTTTTGTTTGCTGTCAAAATACATAGATGATAAATAATTAGGAGTTAATGGCAAGTCAACTTCCACCACAATTTCAATGGAATTCACTACATAAAAACCCTCAGGCCTTCTAGAAATCTTAGGCATTACTTTTCAGACCAGTCATCTCCACACTCAAAAATGGAAAACCCACAGAAGTGTCTTCTGTAGGTCAGCTATCAAAATATTAAAGAGGAAAGACTTTGTTCTAGACTTTGGAGTAACAGACCAAAGCAAAGGCAGCCAGGGCAGCTGCTTGCACACCTGCAGCTGCACTTGCTTCTGTCAACCTGGGCATGATTCCTGTACTCAAGATATCCAAGGATATATGCATCTAATCTGTTGGTTTGTTTGTTTTTTTCAATAAATTCAGTTATATGAAGCCCTGCTTTATTAATACATTCTCTTTCAATTTTTAGAAGTCATTTAGAAAAGACAATACCTAGGAAAGGTGTGGATCCTTGTTAGGGATCTGGAGGGATTTCTAGAATTGTCAGTTACTGCAGTGAAAGATGATATGAAAACATCATAGAAGACTGGAACAAAATACTATAAATTTTTCATTATTCACACATAAAGTAGAAATTCCACATGTATCCAAGAACAATGTAATTATTACTACACAGTTTAAATTTATTCACTATTAGCTCTCCTCGTATCACTTAAAAAGTCAGCAAGATTCTGTGGATTTGCAGAAATATAATTACCAAGATCAATGCAGTGCACCGTGCCAGTAACACGTTATTCTGAAGAGGCCACAAATGAAAGCATCTCACAGACAGGACTGTATTTTGCAATTCAAAGTGCAATTAGGTCTAAGTCTGATTCAATGAATCTGGTCCTAACTGGAATGCAAATTCTGGATGTCTTTGTCCTCGGATAGAAGGTCAGTCTTGTAAGTAAGAATTAACTTCGCTGGGCAATTAGCAGGGGAAAGCTCTCTACTAATATGTAAGGGCTCTTCTAGCAAGCAAAGTTGACACTAATAACACCTAGAGTATAAAAACAAAAAAAACCCAAGCAACCCCAAAACACTGATATTATGTTTTATATGTTTTATATTATGATTTTTGTTTTATGTTTTATGTTTTATGTTTTTTTTATTATGATTTTATGTTTTATGTTTTATATTATGATTTATGTTAGTAAGAATATTCCTTGAAAGTTTTTATCTTTTTTTTCCCCTTGATTTTATTTGTATGGTGACACAGACTTACATACACTAACAAAGCAGATGTGTAAAACTGCATCAAAATATGCTGCACCAGGGCTTAAAACTAAGAATCTGAATTCTTGTGTTACATATTCTAATATTTAGAGATACATGCCTGAAAAATAGACATATTAATGAACTTTTCCTCAAAGCTTAAGTATTAGTCCTGCAGATATTTAAATATAGTCTTTAATTCCTGCAGAAGTACTTCTATTTACTTTAAGTATGAATGCAAGTATTTCAGCAATGTACTTAATAATTTTCATTATATCTTAATATCTAGTCCTAATTCATGGCAGCAGCACCAAAGGCCACATACGTGCTGCATCTATCAGAAGCTGGAGGTCAACAGTTCTGGTTCCATCAAGAGGTCCACACATGCCCACTTTGTAAAGCCTGAATAATTAGTAGTTAATCAAAAGTCAGTCCTCCAGCACTACTGATACAACATCCCCAAACTGTATCAGATGGCCCTTACCCATGTAGGCATGAAACTGAATTTTCTTCTTTTTTTGGCTCATGAATGTCCCCTGCTAGGTGGCAGAGAGTGAGCTGATGTACTGGCTCATTCCCAAAACACCCCAGTGACACCTTTAAGTACAGATCTGCTCTTATCAATCATATAAAATCACCCCAGATTTGATAGCACAACACAGTTAAACTACTGAAAGCCAGTGAAGGCTTGATGCTGCTCAGTTCTTGCAGTTTCTTTTACAGCAAATCACAAAACCAATATGTTAAATAAATGGAGCCCTGTGAAAGAACTTCTGAGACAACGAAATTAAACATTTAAATGTTTCCTTTGGATTCATATGAAATCCGTTCAGTGATACTAGGATGAGGAAGAATACATGTTGTGATGTCTCTATCTTAGAAGCAAAAAATTACAGTCTGTCTGATAGTTTTTATTCTCAAAAGATCATATGGACTAAGGGTCCTCTGGTTAAACAGCATCTTTTCTTTTCTCCTATTTGTAACTCATGATTCTCAAGCATCTGAAGCTAGAATATAACCTGACACAAAAAATGACCCGAGTTACATTTCCTGGCTGAAAACCCTTCCACAGGAGGCAGAAGATGTCTCTTAAAAGAAAACTTAAGATGGATACTTTAAGCAGGGAACTGAATTTTATATGGCCTGAGCACTTCCCAGCTGTATCAGGTAGGAATGTCATTTTCAGCAAATATTATAATGATATTCTTAAGCAGCTTTGGTGACTCAGTGGTGAGTCTCTGGATTGCCGTGTGGGAAGTTTGAATTTGAATTCTCCTTCCCCCTGGGTTGCCACTTTCAGATTCTTGTGCCAAAATCAAGCCCTGGGTTTTGCAGGGGAGGAATTTATTGTGGAGCCCCAGGATGCCAGGCTTGCTGGGGGAGGTTGTGTGGGCCTGGGGCCTGCCTGGAGAGGGTTTGGGCTGAATACCACCCTGGCAGAATGGTGAGTACCTTAAGGGCCTTCAGGAGGGTTCAGAGCAAGGAAAAAGCCAGAGTTGTGATCAAATTCACCTTTTCTTTACCCC
>NW_008626475.1:56001-125992 GCF_000691845.1 Merops nubicus
CCCCCCCCCCTTTAAATACAATGAGTTTACCAACTGCCAAGTACAAGTTGGGGCATAAAGATTTGACCAGCCTACCCTTTCTTAAGCTGATGATATTTTATTCTCCATGAAATGCTTTTATTCAGCATCCTGCAGGGGCGAGGTTATTCAACATCTCCTGAGGTGCCAGAGCTCAGGGATTAGCACCTGGAACAGCTTCACTGCCCACACTCGGTTCCTCCTGATCCTTGCAGTCCCTCTCCTGCACCTTACATCTCCCAGAAACCTCACTGGGGTAAGGGCTCAATATTCTATCATTTGTTAAATGTGTCATGAACTGAACATTGTTGTGCTGTTGGCAAAGATGACAGATAACTGTCCTGGAACATAAGCGTAGGACCACAGCCTCCACAAAACAAGGGCTAACCACCAACCTTTCTTGAACATTGTTGTGCTGTTTGCAAAGATGACAGATACTGTCCTGGAACATAAATGTAGGACCACAGCCTCCCCAAAACAAGGGCTAACCACCAACCTTTCTGGAGTCTCAGCTGGATTAGTGCACTTGAAGATGCAGTGGGAGGGACAGACTGGAGAGCAGGTCCTACAAACCTTGATGTTCAGGCAAAGACAGGATCTAGCCACTGCCACTAAGCTCAAGGCAGCAGAGAGACTTTAACTGATGTCTTGAGAATTGCAAGACACCCCAAGAAGGTGGGAGGCTCTCTCAAATAGATGCAGCAAGGACAGCCATGAGAGCTGCAACTCTTACCTGCCTGGTCCTGAGACTGCTGCCTACATAACTAGTGACATTTTCCAGAAAGTACCAGAAATAACAGCAATCAAGACTTAGTGTTGAATTTTAAACTTGGTATCACATTAGTTGTCTCCATGTCCAGCAAGGTGGCTCATTTTCCTCTGGGCAGGAGAAAGGGAGTGGTGCAAGAGGTAAACAACTGAAGCACTTCAGCTGCACAGCTCAACGTTCAGGCCTTTAGTAGCCAAAAAAACCACCCCCACAGAAGCTTGCATGTGAGTGTGCAAACAGCTCTGTTCTTCTGGAGACCATGCACATGCTGAAGCAGTCTGCCCATAAGTGGATAAAGTCAGATTTGCTCAGTAGCTTGTAGGATTGAGCCACTAAAGGATATCCCACAAATATCAGCCTGGAAAGTAAGGCTAATTCAGTGTTACACATAGCATGTATTACCATTTCTAATCCATCTTTTTAAAAAATGTCCTTAATTTGCAGCTTATGCTGCAGTTTCTAGGCTATACCATACATGCCAACAGAGAAATCAGGAAACTTGCTGGAAGAACTTCGTGTTTCTCATAAAGTCCTTCTAAGCTGCAGACTAAGACACGCTGCTTGTCTTACTCCTAGTCTGCTCCTAGTCTTCCTCCTAACTTCAGCAGGTCATCACATTAGGACAGATCTATACAAGAAGCTTCTTCTCCAGAGAGCTGTGAGAAGGGATGATTCTGTGGATAAGCAAGTTGGAAAGAACAAACAGGGGCCCATTTCGTGCTTGACTTCAGCCTAGCCAACTATTTGAAAGGGAGGCAGAATTGCCTTTTTGTCTTGCAGTCACAAAAAACCTCCAGAAATGATTTTCAGAGTGCAGAAGTGGGCACTGTAAGAGGGGAGGAAGGGTGTTAAAGTACTCCTGCATATATTTTCTTCAAGAAGTTGGGGAAAAAAAACATGTTAGAAAGAAAACAGATGAAGATCAACTGAAGGAAGGATGAGTTTGGCATAGACATTTGTGCAGTATCTGTAATTTCATCCCCAGCATAGTCAGTGACAAAGCCATGCTCACTACCCCACCCTGAAAAACTGTGATTGGATGGTCTCTCTCCCTGCTTAGGCTGAGGTTACAGTGCTGCAAGCTGGACCTCCCACTGACTGAAAGACTTCTGACCAGTAACTCAGTAATTGGAATGAAACCAGGTGGTTGTTAGGCTTGGCACTGATGAGGGCCTTTTCTCCTAGAACCACCTCAAGAACAAAGCAAAATGAACAAGCTCAAAAAATAGAACACAATAGAAAGTACACTATACATTCTGTAACACAGGAAGCAAACCAGGCAAACAGTTTCATTCAATTAAGACAAGCCAACATGGGAGCAACTTCATTATCCAATTTGGATCCCAAACTACATTTTTATTTGCTGATATTCTCATGCTCTTAACTCCTGGGAATACTAAATTAATCTCTCAGGTCCATGTTCAATAAAAGCTCCATCCTGTTTTGGTAAAACTTAGGTTTCATTTTTATTTAGTTTATTTGATGAAGGTTTTGGTAGAGCAGAAGCAAAGCAGCGTGTTGTGTCTCCCCTCCCACTGGCCATGGCCCATCTGGCATTTTTTCATTGATTTTTTTGTTTCTGGTTTTGGTGGTGGTTTGGGGTTTTTCTTAAGCAGAAGCTGTGTTCCACTGGTAACAGCTGAGATTGCAACAAAGCTTTAGTGGTGACTTCAGTATCACTACTGACCTATGAGAATCATACCCCAGGAAGCAGGACTTGAATTATTAAGTAGAGTACTAACTTTCACCTATTATAAGGCATATAAAATAGTCGTTTAGAAGAAGTCCTAGGGTTTCTTAAATAAAACATTGTCCCTAAGTGACAACAAAAGAACCACAGCTACCATGTGCTGAGATGAGCTTGGACAGTTGAAAACTGGAGGCCACCTCCAAGAAGAAATGAGTGAAGCTGGCTGACAGCTGGACAGAGCTTTAATTACAGAAAACCCCAAATCACATTCAAAAAAGGCAAGTGCTGCATGCCCCGACTGCTGAGTCTGCAAAAGCCCTCTGTATAAACCCTGTCCCCTTATCTCAGGAGCTCCTGGGAAATGTTCATACACCACGACAGCGAGTGCCATATAACATAGGCAGAGAAAAGATGGGTCTATCGATAGCAACTTCTCACTGTGCTGTGTCCAGTTTGGAGTGTTCCTGCTTTGGCTCAGTCTGAGCTCCGTGCATGTCTGTGGAGCACTTTGAATATTTATGGCTCCTTGTAATTAGTTAATAACAAAGAGATAGATCTTTTTGAGGAGCAGGCTGCTGTGAGTGAGCAGTTTTTAAACAGAGAAATACACCCAAAGCATTTGCTTGCAGCTATTCAAGCCTGTATTCAAACAGGGCAAGTTTGGGAAATCTCTCTAAACAGTGGAAGTGAATCACTTTTAACCAGCTGTTGATGAATTGATATAACATCAACTTTAAATTAATAATATTAAAAAATAATGACCATTAGACCGATGGGCCATGAATAGGTGATTACCGAGGACTGCAAGAATGTCTCAGTGATGAATAGTAGATTAATAGATGAAAAAAGTTAATAAGCAGAAAGAAGGGTAAAATTGCTTATGAAGATAAATGACAGCTTCCTTTCCAATGGAAAACACAACGTTGCAAGAAACACAGGATACTTAGGATGAATATTATGAATATACCTGACAACTGGTCTCTACTCTCAAACAGATACCAGACCTGACTCTGCTGTATCCCTTGCTTCTACAGCCACAGTGAAAAACTCACAAGGTCAGCCCCTATTTAAACTATGCTCTACCTATGCACCTAAGAACCACAGCAAAATTTTCTTCTGTCACCTTGGAGTCTTCCGTGTCCCTCTCTCGAGTTGCAACATCTCAGTTATGCTTTCCTCATCATGCCTCACTGGAGCCAAAAGAGAACAGAACAACCACACCAACTTTTAGCTTTCTATCAGCATGATGTTCCTCCCTGCCAGGTTTGGCTGTTGTAAACCACTATGTAAAGCCTGGCAGAAAGAAATCTCCATATCACTTAAGAACCCAGCTTTCCTCTTTAAGCCACGACATCTCCCCTTTGGACAGTCTGTCCAAAGTGCTTGATCTCCACTTACAGCCCTAACCCTGCCCCAGAGACCCAGCTGCTGGTTTTAGGCACTGAAAACTGACTTCACAGAAACAACCAGCTCGGGGGGAAAAATACCTCAGGATTTTGTAGCCAGATTTAGAAAAGTGAGTTGACTGTAAAGGCATCGCCTCAGTACAAAATAATTGCTAGGAAGAATGTGGGAGGATAAATGTGAGATTCCAGCAATGTGGATGACAAACAAGGTAACGGGGCAGGCTTTTAAGACTTTAACTATGAAATTAAAAAGAGTAGCTTAACCAAGTGGAAAAAGGATGGAAGTAAATCAGCAGAATACTGGGAATAAGGGTTTGATGAGCTCATCTAAGGAAGGGAGCTGTAGCTGTAGAAGAAGTAGTACCTCAGGCAAGCATGGGACCAGGCACTGCATAGCTTCAAACTTCAAAACCAAATCTTCACAAAGCATTTCAAAATTCATGAAACATGTGAAATGCCTCAGGACAGAAAATAACACAGGAAAAACAGCTTGAGGTAAATATTTTCAAAGTATGAAACATGCCAAAACTGCGGAAATGTCATCATCTCCAGTGGTGGAAATACACCAAGTGAAACACTTGAATATTAAAACAACTCATATTTTTAGGACAGAACAAGTTCCCCAGTAGTATATTAAAGCAAAATTATGCACTTTGAAATGGGAAGTAATTAAAAATATACAAAATAAAACCAAAGCGGAGGAAAGCTTTTTTTGATGGTACGATCAAATTAGGAGTAATTTTTATTGCACTTGGAGGGAAAACTGTATTAACATCCATTAAAATCCATAGTAAACTGATTACCAATGATTGCCAGAGTTTAAATATCCACTTTGCCGACTTCTGAAAAGTACAGATCAAAAATTAATTCAAAAGGCCCTCAGAGAGCCTGGATGCAATGCCTTCAGCCAAGGATGGATGGATGGATGGAGAGATTTACACCTGCAGCCTGCTGATGTGTTGCTGGTTGCCAGTGGCCACGGTGGAGGAGTAAGTGGCCTGTCCACATGGACCCACACTGCCTAAAGCACCCTGGCTGCAACACAATTTAGCAGGGGCCCACACGTCTGTATCATGCCCTTCATTGCAATAACTGAGCACCTACAGAATTTCTTAAAACAAACAGGAAAGTTTGTGCCTGGCAGAGACACATGTAGGCAGTCTACATATTTTTATCACATAAGTCTTGCACTGACCCATATTCTTCATCAAAATAATACCCTCCTGTTAAAACTATCAAAGCTTCGCCCACAAGAAGTCCACTAAGCTAGGAGATGAATCCTGCAGCATGGAAATTTTCATTTGATCTCAGTGTTACTTTCGTGGGCAGAACTAACAGGGAACCATTTCCCCAGCCACACTTAAAAGCAAAAATACATTTTTCCATATAGGTGTAGAAGGACTTCAGATAAAATGCTGCCTTGTCTACCCGAGTCACGTTGCAGCAGTTGCATCACACTGTTGAAATGCAGGTTACGGATCAATGCAGCCAAACAATACCAGACAGAAATGTTCAATGTCACAATTAATATTTAATCAATTTGTGGTGCCTTGTTCTCCGGCAGCCACTTAAAATGTAGGGAACAGGTACAGTCTTAAACTGCTGAAAGAATAATTACCACTCTGGCTGGGTCCTGAACATAATGCCACTCTACTGTATTTTTCTGACAAATATATAGAGACACTTCCACAGATTCAGTGACATTTTCTTTTCTTTTATTAAAAGCCCTGTGTGGGCAAGAAAAGAAAAAAGGTTGCAGTATAATTTATGTTACCATTTAATATCAATACTGCAATACAAATGAAAGACTTTAAAAAGAAACTTGCAATGTTTCTTCCAATGTTACCTTTTTGTGTTATCCATAAGTCACATTTTTGATACTCACAAGGCAAATGAATAGTTTTTCCTTCTGAAAGAAAAGGGGGAACTCAAAGCACTGTCAACTAGAAGATCAAGAAACAAAGATGATGCATTTTAAAACGAAGTGATTAAATAATTAAAGACTAAAAGTAAAAGACTCCCCACTGCAACAAGGAGGAAAAGTCTGAGACAGGGTACATAGAAGAGATAAATAAGTAAAGCTCTGAAGGCATGTATGGGCTTTACCATTTGCCTAAGAATACAAGAGACAAGCTAGGAGTTTATATATGCAATAAAAACCCCAGTATGTTATGGTGGGAATCCCTGCAGCACCCAGGCCTTGGTTGCTGCTGAAGTTCCAGCCATTTTGTAAAGGTGTGACCAGGTAAAAAGAAGGGGAGCAGAGATGATGGTCAAGAATAAGCTTTTGTGACTGGTGAGGCAGTTGCAGGCTAGAATCCTCCAGCTTGGAAGTGAAATGGCTGTTAGGAAAGTGGTCAATAAAATCACAGAACAGCACAGAGAAGACAAGGAGGTGACAATTCCCACAAGAAAAGATGCAGAGCAAATAGCTTTGGCAATCCTCTGTAGCACAGCATACACTTTTTTCTATTTATTCTATGAATGAATAAGCCTAGTTAGCCAATTTATGAATCCATATACCTGAAAGAACAGAGATATTAGTAGATTTGTTGGGAGACCAATGTCTAAAGTTGATCTGTTCAGTACCGATCACAGAAAATCTGGGAGACCAGAAAACCCCATTTTCATTTAAGCACTTGGAATTTACCCTGCTCTCAGAACCTTGTTGCCAAATAACTAACTTCAAGAGGACACTGTAGCAAAACCATTTAGCAGAGGAGCAGAACAGACACCGAAGGCAGGAGATGCAGCACATTTGGCAAACGTCTTCTCCAGGGAAAATGACATCATGTCTTCGCTGCTCTGTCAGACACTGGGCAGCTCAGGCAAAAGGGACTGTGCTGCCATTTTCCATTCAGAAGCTGCTGCTGCTTTGAGAGATGACTGCGTGCTACCCATTAATGCTCTCCATCTGCCTCAGTGTTCTCAGCTGGCATGCTAATGATGTCCATGAAAACAACACCGTGATGGGATCGTCAGATCTAGCTTACACTTGCACTGACTCCCTAACGACCTGGTTTCTAATCCACTTGCCTCATCACAAAGCTACTGGTCCACTGATGCAAGCTAGCATTGCACTTGGGGATAGGACCCAGACCTTATGCACTAGTCTCTCCATTTCCTTTGCAGACCAGAAAACTTCTAAGCTTCAACAAAGCAACAGCTTTATGTATTTTCCCTCCAGCAAATAAAGAGAGAGCCAGTGTTCATGGAATTGCTTACACCCCTTCTCTCTTCACAAAAATGTGAGCATTTAGAGTCACGCCATTTGGGCAACTTCACCTTTTGCTCCATCTCTGTCTTCATTCTGGAGCTCATGTAGTTCTTTGGGTTACATACCTGCTATGGGCTACACCTGATGGGCAGGTAGCAGAGCCAGAAAAGAAGGCTGCCCAGGCTGCATTGCTTTGGAATAGGGCTCTTCTCTTCCTAATTTCTAATTAGTCACAGGCTTTATAGCTTATTGTATGAATGATTTGTATTAACTACAGTTTGAAACACATATATAAAATAAAGCAATCAGCCTTGGAAGTTTTTAAAACCAAGAAACAGATTCCCACCTGTATTCTAAATCTGAAGATTAACAAGAGGGCTCTAAGAGAAGGTTTGTGCTCTGAGTTCATCAACCACTGCATATTGTGGTAGCCTAGGTGGTTATCTGTTAGGATGAACTATGACTATTAAGTAGGTCAGAATAAGTTGGAAAAAGAAGTAACAGACAGAAAGGAACACAAGAGTCATGCTCAGTTGTCACTGATCCTATCCAGAAGTGAAAGCATCTTTCTCTCCTTTCATATCCCACCAGCATGATTCCCAGTATTACTTCTAGAGAGCTACAATACTGAGAAAGCCTCAGCTTCTTTATCTCATCTGTATGGAAAATCCAGAATTGAGACATTTGCACTTGCTCTTTTTTTGTTTTTGTTTTCTATTTCTTTTAGAGGGATGCAATCCATCGCTGTGGGAAAATACAAACAAAACTCAAACCAAACAAAAAAAAACCCCTAAGGCAAAACACCAACCAAGAAAAAAAAAACACCTTACAGATACCCAAACCAGACAACCCCAAACCTAACCTGTATTGAAACCAATGCACCTCTGCTCACTTGTAGAAACTCTTGAATCTTTATGGAGCAATTGAAATACAATTTAGATGCCTCTGAAAGAAGCAGCAAGCCTGTCAGCTCTAATGCATTATGCAAGAAGCCAGACTTCACCTAATACAATAACAGCATCCTGAGCAGTCCCAAATCTCCCTGTCTCCATCTCTGCTATCTCACTCTTTACCTTTGCCATTCAAAATAGGCCCTTTTTTTTCCTTTTTAAAGATGTTTTATATGACTATGCAAACAGTGTATTAGAAGAAACCCATGATGATTTCATATTTATATAGACTACAAATTAACACAGAGCTAGGGCAGTTCTAGGAACCCCACTGCATAGTCCATAGAGTTTAAAACTTCAAGCATTTTAAGATCTAAAAAGCTAAATAAAGGTCAGCCTCAGGAGTCTGTATTACTTCGAGCATTAAAACTGAACTTCCCCCACTCCTTAAGGCTTCCTCAAACACAGTTTAAAAAAGGAAAGCAGCAGCACTGAACAAACATTTCAACCTTTATAAAGAGTAAAAATAGGTCTTTTTGCTCTACCAAACAGCACATACACATTAGGATAACAGGAGACCAACCACATAGATATGACGTAAAACCTCCAAACAATCTGAGACTACATCAGACAAAAGTCACTAGCCAATGGCTTCCAATTCGTACAACCAACTTTAGACTCTTCAGATTATAAAGAATAAAAATAGGTCTTTTTGCTCTACCACACAGCACATACACATTAAGATGACAGGAGACCAACCACATAGATATTAATGACATAAAACCTCCAAACAATCTGAGACTACATCAGACAAAAGTCACTAGCCAATGGCTTCCAATTCGTACAACCAACTTTAGACTCTTCAGAAAATTCAAAAACTAGTTAAGATGCACTTGTTAGGCTCTTCTGAACCAAGCAACCTCAGTACATCAAACCCAGTGGTGACTTGCTCTTCTCCAGACCATTGGCCCTTGTTTAGTCATGACATGAGACATCCCAATGTCCAGATCAGTCACCAGTACCTGCAAGAGCAAGGAGCCCCTCCCCAACACTCAGGCACCACCATGCAGTCTACTGGAGCCTGATCTTCCAGATACAGCACAGACTGGGTCCTTGACACTGTAGGCTTATAAAGACAGGGATGCAAGGTTGTATTTTTATCCATTAATTTTGATGATGAGAGATCAGAGGTACACTACAGAATTATCCCACCTACCAACATTTTAAAATGGAGAACATGTTTGAAGCCAGCTAAATAAGTTGGTTCCAGGGATGGCTGTGGAAAACACCAGGAGAAAACCACGTTCATCCTGCCAAAATGTGGAAGAGAGAATTCCCAACCAGAAAGATTTGGCAGGTATGAAGCATTTAGATTTGGCAGGTAGAAAGCATTTACATATCTCATAGCAAAATGCAGAACGTTTTTCTTAAAATATTTTAAGAAGAAATAAAATATATGTTTCAAAAACACTTTGAAGAACATGTGTTATAGTCCAGATTACACAACACTGACTCTATATAAAACAAAGCCTAGTCTGGAAAACAAAAAAAAACAAAGAAAAAAAAAAAGAAAAAAAAGAAGAAAGAAAGAAAACAAAAATTTCATGGTGATTTGAAATGAGAAATTGATGACTGGGAGCATTTTCTTCATTAAGTAACAAATTGCTTCTCAGAGATGGGTATTTTGAGATGGAGCACAAGTGGCCAATCCTCAGCTGGTGTAAATTATCACTGTTGCAGGGAGCTCTATTTTTACCAGCTGAAGATTTGCCCCTAAGCACCTGTCAGTGAAGTGGGCCAGGGAACCAGACGTGTATAAGGAAAGGCAGTGGTTCTAAATAATGCCAAGAGACTGACAGCGTTGGACAATTATGGGATGGGGGGATATGCAAAGGGTGAGGAAAGTCACAGCAAGTGAAGAAACAAGCAGGAAAGCAGAACAGCAATACTGACAACTCTGTGGTCACAGAATTGTGACACCAAAACGTGTCACAACCCCACCCCTTCTAAACCCTGTGCTGCAGATCCTGTATATTAATTGTGCTGAATACACCTCTGGTTCCTCCCTACAGCCAGTGACAGCTGGTGAATGCACTGCTGAGATCAAAACAATGGTTATTCTGAACAAAGGCATAAAACATTTACAGACCAAGATTGTAAGGCAGTAATTTGCATGTGCATCATGGCTCAACAAGTCTAGCCAGCAGATCTGGAACTGCCTCCCTGACCTCTGGACAGCCTGTCCCCCCTCTCCGTACGCCGTGCTCGACTGGCTTCTGCCTGGCTGGCACTGGCCGTTGTGCAAGCTGCTGGAGGCTGGAAATCAGCCCGACCCTGCTAATAACTGCAGTTCCTTACTGGGGGGTGGCCATCCTGAGCCATTGTTTCATTTTCTGCTTGTTTTTCCCATAACCTTTGTTGGGGTAACCCAATAGAGTCACGCACTAAACAAGCGACGAAGCCCATACTAGATATGGTGTTAACAGACCCTAAAAGAGCAGCTTTAAAATCAGCACGTGTGGAGGAAAGATCACTTGAGAGACCTGCCAGATATGGCTTCAAGCAAAACACCTTCCCCAGCATCACATGTAATGTTTCAGGAAGCTTGGGAGAAGAAGAAAGGAAAAAAATTGTTCCCTAGCATCCCCCATCTCAGCAGGATCTTTTTGCAGCCTGAGAGCTTATCTTTCACTAGGCTGATGGCCGATGTGACACTGAACACATGGGAGCCTTGACATGAAGTCTGGGAACCTTCCTAAATGGCCACTTACCCTTAAAAAAGGGACAGGCCTAAAATCTGTGGAGGGAGATAATTTGGACTTGAATTCAGAGCAGGTAGTTCTGTCAGGGAAACGTTATGAAAATGATGAAAACTAGCAGAAGTGGATTATTAAATTTATACCGTGCTGGAGTCACCGCCACCACTTTTAACAACAGGCTTTATCCTTCATGGAACCAAATTTATGCTAATCTCTTCAAGACTGCTGGAAACCAAAACCAGAGAAACTTATGATTTTCATCATTTCAAAACTTACCCCACAACACCCCGCTTTAATGCTCTGTCCTTTTTTATTTTCATTTTAATTTTACCTCCCCCTTGAAAGCCTGTTTTAGCCTACTCTAGTAAATACTGCAGGGTATTTACTCTGGACATCAAAGCGCTGGCGGTACTTCCATTTCATTGTAAAAGGCCAAGATAACAAATACAGATTTATTATTAAATGTCCCACCTTTCACACTATGCAAATTCACCCAGCCTGCAGCCTACTTTTGGCAGTCCTCTTTCCCAAGGGCCCTTTAGGAAGAGGCTATCAGCCAGATTAATTATTTTAACAATAGCAGCCTTTTCCTACTGCCATTTTTTCTGTCACTATTATATGACATAAAGCAGGGGGGAGGCAGAATGAATTTATCCAGCCTGTAATATATCTCAGTCCAAAGCTTCCCAGAAGCACTGAAGAAGATTCAGCATGCAAAATACAAAGCTGTCAGCCTCGTGTGACTAGTGCCAAGGGACAAGAGGGAGCATTGTGTGTCCCTGCTTCTGGAAGGGCCTGCATGGTCCATCTGACTGGCAGGGCTGACCACCACCACAAGACAGGTAGGGGCAGCTGTTAAAAATCCAGAAGTAAAATAACCTCCTCCTGCCTGTCATCATTCCTTATGATACAGAAGTTTTCACGTGGAAAATGCAGCAACTCACAAACCCTTTGATGTCCGATAACTTACGTATGGCTCGTTTACTGGTCCTGCTCTCTTGGCAACTGTAGTGGCACATGATCTCCACGCAGCACACAACAGAGGGACACATGCTGACCTTCCCACATGGGAGCCTTGACCCTCCAGAACTGAACAATGCGTGTAATAAGTATTGACAGTGTCTATAAAAGGAGTCAAAATCAGGGATTTCCTTACTCTGAGATAACATTTGAAGTTAGTTGCCTGTAGTGGGTGGGTTAAGACAAAACCAAGGGTTCCCTGAATCCTCATTTTATTTTCTTACAACTCAGAGCCACAGATTTTTTGTGGAAGGAGAAGGAATCATTCCTTTGCCAGCCTGAGCCACAGTGGGTGTCAGGACCTGCCCTTCTGCTGGGGTGACCACAGCCTCACAGCTTCCTGATACAAATTTGGTCTTTTTGCAGATGTTGGTCCCAAAGATGCAAAGCAACGTGGGCACTGAAGACTAGCTCATGTGAACAAGCTGTGCTGTATGTTTTATTTAACAGAAAACATAAAGCAGTTGGCGCTCTGCAGCCTACTCTGTAATGTTTACAAAATGATAATAACCCCAAAGAAATGCCAACAGGAACTTAGCACGAGTTAAACAAATCACCTTCAAAGTGGCACTCTGACACAACGGTGTCAAAACACATTTCCTTTCCCACTGGAACAATCCTATTACTTCATAGGGGCAAACAGAGGGCAGAAAAGCAGTTCTAAACCCGTGGGAAAACAACAAATTTAAAGGGAGATGAGAAACTCACAAAACTACCTGGGGTGAAGTTGGACTTCTTCAGGGAAGAGGTTCTGAAGGCAAGTGATGTTGGGCAGAGAAAAGACTGCAGGATTATCTCAAAGGGTCTCACCCATGGCAGCATAAATCCATGAGAAGATAATGTCATCTTCCTGACTCCAGTGAGTGCCAGGTCATAATCCCTCCCACAGAATGAAAAACCGTGGTGCTCCAGTCATGGGTCCTTCCTCAACACCAACACACAAGCAAATAAGACTGAGTAAAAGAAATTATTCTGACACTGCTCCTGGACTGGCCAGTGTAAGTTTGCATGGGTATCAACATTTATGTAAGAAAGCCTAAAATGGCATCAAGCACTGAATTGAGGAGGAAGAGGTTACCCAGAACCTCTGCTACTCTGTAATATTCTTACTTTCTCACAAGAGGCCCAGTTTTGTGCATCCCTTGCCAAGTGCTGTCAATTTTTATGTTTTTATGATTAGCTACTAGGTAACATGGTTTGCAGCACTTAAGTCTTCCTAAATTCAGATATTATGCTGGCATTATTTAAGAGTATCACAAGAGACAAGCCCTATATCAAACATGCAGATGACAATCAGATGTGCCTCCCCAAGCTGTAAGAAAAACTTGAAAGGTAAGAGAGACCTCAAATTTAGCCTGGCATCTTATGCAGGATTTGTGTGTTTATCAGGTACCAGTTTATTAATTTGACTGCCTATTAAAATACAAAGAAACTGCTAAGAGTAATTTGAAAGGTAAGAGAAACCTCATATTTAGTCTGGCATCTTATGCAGGATTTGTATGTTTAACAGGTACCAGTTTACTAATTTGACTGCCTATTAAAATACAAAGGGTTAAGTACCTTTTGTACACAAGCTGACACATTCTCACAAGCAGAAGGGGACATCTGATCAGAAGGACCTGGCTAATTTCTGGCAGTCAGGAGAGCTTACCCATTCAACAACAGAACCCAGGTTTTCAACTCAATCCTTTATTTTTCACGGCAAATGGGGACATCTGATCAGGAGAAGGACCTGGCTAATTTCAGGCAGTCAGGAGAGCTTACCCATCCAACAACAGAACCCAAGTTTTCAACTCAATCCTTTATTTTTCACCATCATTTCCTCAAAAGAGGCAATGTCTATGGAGCCAAAGACAAACATCTAAAGGAAAAAAGATATCAAATGTCTCTTTCACAAAGACAAAAATAATCAAGGGCACTTCCCATTGCACTTCCCATCCATGGGAACCCCCCATTTCTCCCTATGGTGTGAATGGTTCAGATGTCAGCTGGACACAACAGCATGTCATAGACTTCAGTGCCACCTGAGGCTGGGATGAAGAATTGGGTGGCTCAGCCTTTAATACCTCCACAGAGAAACTCAGGAATCAAAGGAATTCAAGATGTCTTTGAATAGGATTTTAGGACAAGCTTATGAAACCAAGGGGCCAGGACCAAAAGACCTGGTAAATCTCTCCCAGCTCTACCTTCCTGCAGATACCACCCCATCAGCTGCACAACCTCAACTGGCCGATTTCCTAAGAAAGCCACACACAGATGTGAGCACCTTGCTTGTCTCTAGAGGCATCTCAGCTCAGTGATTTGGCTGCCAGCTTTCTCCCCCTTCTGGTTCCAAACAACCCACGAGCAGGCTCGCTCTGAAGCACACCAGCCATTTAACCACACACTAAGGGATTTCTTCCTTCCTCCTTCCAAAAAAAGAAGTCATATTTATGAATTTTCTTGGGGGGAAAAAAAAAGGGTGTAATTACCAACCATTAGTAACACATTGTCCCCCTACAAAAGGTTGCACGCTAACAACCCTTGGAGGGTTTCCTGAGCCTTTTATGCTTGGTAAAAATATCTGACGAGGGTGGAAAAAAAGCCCTCCACAACATAAGCAGCATGGAGTCCTTTTGCCACATAATACAATTCTTATTTTGGTAATAATGAAAGGAAAGTTGGGTGCTTTCTAAAGCAGTTTGTTCCAGACTGCTAGCTCCCACTGTATAAAAATAATGACCCTTTCCCCACCCCATCAAAACAGCAGCACGCAGTGCTGGTGGCACAATATCCCATTGTGGTGCTGTGAATGGCACCCTGGCAGAGGGGCTGGGGTGAGGGAGGCAGCACAATCGCCTCTTTGCCCTCCTGCTGGTGCTGCTGCCAGCTGAGGGTAACGTGACTCAGGGGCGCTGCCAAGCTGCCCGTCTGAGGGAGGAGGAAAGAGGCCACGCTAAGAGAAACACACAAACACCCCTCTCTGGCCTCGCCTCCTCTGAGCTACTGGAGCAACTGGGGATTGGAAGTCTCGCCAGCATGTTTAGAGGTGCACCCGGGCTCGGCTGCTTTAGAGGATTACAAATCTCCTTTGTCTCAGGATCCTGGAGTTTAAACCAGAATCTTGCTTTGCACTCAAAGAAAAGCTCACGATTTTGAGTCCGTATTTCAACTCTCCCTGCTTTTTGTCTTCTGCCACACCTTCCCATCCTTTGCCCACCTGCATTTTATCAGATCAGCAGATAGATGGGTTTAGAAGTCTCCCACAATCCACACCAAGTAACTGTGATGCCATCCTGAAGGTTCGTAACTGGGCTGAAGCTGCCTTGTGAAAACAGAGCACAAACTGTACAGGAACGGAGGGACACAGCAACCTGCAGCAAAATTACACACCCCTGTTCCTTTGTTTCATGAACAACACATCCTACCACCGAGGATGCAATTAAAAAAGCAGCCTCTGTGCTCAGGCAGAGCAAATGAACCTGCACATACCATCCGTTCTTCTAAACGCCTCAGCAGCTCCAAGGCTTCCCACCAAGGGCAGCAGGCCTGGCAAGCCCTGGGACGGGGAAGGCAGGACCCCATCACTATGGGAGTTCCACAGCACACCTTGATGGGTAAAGGCAGGAGAAACCCCCAGTCTGAGAGGTGAACAATGTGCTGCAGAACTTGCAGATGGCCCACCACATTCCTACATGGACTGTAGCCCCATGACTATCACAGCTGCTCTTCCCTGGTCTCCTACTTGCTGTCCTTGCATGAGAAGCCCAGGCTGGTGTTCCACCATCCTTGCCTTGTTTCCCATGACTCTCCCAGTAGCACTTGCTTCTCCCACCAGCCGGCGATGGCGAGGCTCCTAGAGGACTCCTTTGATGGCTCTGTTTTGTTGATGGCTCCTTTCAGTTTAGCCACATAATTATGTCCATTTGCAGTGCAGAAATTAATTCCAAGAATGAAGTGACTCACGTTCATTAAGGCTGTTTGTACAGAATTTGATAATGTTGTACTCCATCCAGGAAGGACTCTGTGTCCATGTTTGCAGCAAGGCCGGATGGACTCATGGCAATGATGAGAAGTGTGTAAACTGTGATGTACCCACCTCCTCCTCCACCACACGACCAGGGGCACACAGAAGGCTGGTGATAAGAAACCACTAGTTTCCTTAGGTACCACAGGAAAACTTTTCGTGGCTTGCCACAGGATTACAACCATATTTAAGAAAAAAAAAGGATGGTGGTGGGTTTTGTTGACTTGTGGCTTTGTTAGGAGGATGCTATATTCTGCAGGACAATGGAGATAGATCATCCCAGATAACAGTCCATCATTTTAAAGTTGTCAATATGTACACCACACTAACACTCCTGGACAGGCAAAGCAGTGGTTACACACAACCCAAACAAGGTGATGACATGAAGAAGGAAACTAAGAAGCTGGTGTGAACTTTATCTGCAGTCACGGAATCCAACAGCACACTCCCCTGAACCACACAGGTTTTTGCTGGTACACAAAGAGTAATTTTAGGTACTTGGAAGCCCCCAACTTAGTCACAGTGTGAAAGACTTTTTTTTTCTTTTTTTTTTTTTTTAAAGTAATAAACTTATAACTTACTATCTTTTTCTTCTGGAAGATTTGCCCATTAAAAGCTACGTTGCTCACTCCGAGGTATCTCACAGAAAAAAATAATAATGTTCTTGAAGAATTAGGTCAGAATCTGATGTTTTGACCTCTGTGCACTACCGTGGAGCAGCACAAGTAAAAGTCAGTATAACCTGAGGCTTCCGTGATAGGTCAGCAGCTCTATACTGTAAAATATTCCAGCTGACCCTGAGGGGATTCGAGCTGTTACTGGATATTCCTTCTCTCACACAAACCGTCTCCTTTCCCACTGACAGCACTGTGTAATATTCCCATCAGCAAAACAATATTCCCCAACTTAAAAAGATGTCCTCCTCACTCACAGTCAGCAAGTGTCATCTCTGAGACCTATCTCATCCTCTGGCAAACACAGGAACTGTTTCTGCAGTGAAGTGGCAAGTCAAATCTGTGTATGGTGCTGACTTTAGTTAGAAAAGTGTTTTGTTTTTTTAAGAAAATGTAATCTCATTTTCAAAACCACCCAAGTAACACTAAAGCTGTGTCCTGCTGACTATCAATAGCAACTAAATCGTTAGGAGACAACACAACGATAAAATTGTTGAAGAAACAGAAAGGAACAGAAAGATTTCACAGATTGAATGTGGCTATTTGCAATTTTTCACAACACATGTAAAAAGTGATAGGGACTGCACAGTACTATGCACAGAATGTATCAAAAAAAAATCAGAAAATCTCAAGGGTATATGCACACAGTTTTTGCTACAGAAAATTAAAACCAGTTGTGCTGACCTGAGCCCTGGACCTGGTTATATTTCGACTAATAGGTACTGCTAGACTGAAGGAGAGCTGACAGCTTTCCTTTCCCAAAACTTTTGGGACTATCGGGTTCATATGTTCGGGTTAACTGTGTCTTACAAGGCTACACTGACAAATGTGGTTTTCTCTGCTCATTCTTCCCTCTGCCAGAGAGCAGGAGCTAGATAGCAAATTGGATTGTAAAGCTGCACCGCCGATAACCATCCCATTTCATTCACTGCTCCCAAGTGTTTGGGTTTCCAAAATCTTGATTTATTCCTTCCAGCAATCCAGACAGGAATTAATTGGGAGAAAATGTAAGAGCTGTCCAAACAGAAGCCTGACTCAAGAGCTACTGCCTGAAAAAGGAAGAGCTGGAAAAGGTCACATCTTTTTATTTCTCCAGGCAATTAACCATCAGAGTGAGTTATTCAGGGAGTTGAGCCATTCCTCAAGCAGAAAGACCAAATAACTTTTTCAATTTAGTATTGATAGGCAATTTTTAAATTGTGGTAATGCAGCCTCAAACTAATTTTCAAATACCTTACTGACCTGGACTGTGGATTTGGCTTGGGATGAATTTCCACAGCTCCTCCTGGGCAGGACAGCAGAGCAAAAAGGCCCCTTGTGTGCAGGCACACAGCACCAAGGCGCTGGCAAGAGCTGAGCACCTTGTCATGCCACAAAACCAGTGCTGACCTGGTAAACCAGCACCACTGCCTTCCACTGCACCCTGCAGAAAGGGCTCTCCCCAGGCAGCAAAGCAGGTGCTACAACCAAACAGCATGAACCTCCTGGGGTATACAGCTCAATGATGTATTTCAGAGGGCAGAAATTGTCAATATCTTTTCTTTTTCCTCTACGCTTCTGTTTACAAAACTGTTGGGGAATAGATTTTTCACATCTTCTTCTCACAAAACCTATGGCACATGACAAAGTGACACTACTAAAGCATTACAAGAACCGTGAAGTAATAATACATAGTGACAAACAGCCCTGAGTCACAAAGCTCTAGTATTTCTCAAACATCCTTTCCAGCAACATGCAACATAAAAAATTAAAGCAATTTTTTAAAAATCAGAATTTTCAACACCACTGCTACGCAGCTGCAGGTCTGCTCACCAATGTGAATGAAGTGTACTGTGTTCAGTGTCACTCCTAGTGGTTTGGAGACGGCTACCAGAAAAGGCAGAGGGACTAGAGGAGAACAGGAATGAGCAGCTAAATGAGAGACATGCTTGGTGCTAGTGATAGTAACATAACCAGCTCCAACTACTTCTCTATCCTGATGACTTTGTGCTATTGCATGAAGATAACTTACTACTTAGAAATATGACAAAAAACAATACCACAAATAAAGGCAATTTAAATATACATAGACTTTAAAAATTAAAACAAAGCCTCAATTGCTCTGCTTTCAGAAAACAGCTTACTGAAATAGTACTATAAGTGTCACAAAAATGATGCAAAGACAAATGCATCTCCTCTTTCCTTTGCCATCAACAAAACAGAGGAAAAAAATCTAGGGAGAAAAATAATCATTTAGCGAGTGTTCAGTTCCAACAGAGAGCATCTCTGCTTTGAAGTTTTGAACGATAGCCAACCAGCTCACTTGGTATTTTCTAGTAACAGGCATTTACCCAGGTCAGCTATGCCAGCCTTTGTTTAGCACAGAATTCTTGTCCATATGTCTTGAAAACTGAGGCTGCCATACAGATTTTTTTTAAAACAAAAGCCCACACCTATGTAATGAATGCAAATAACTCAGAGGTAATCATAACCTTGCATGGAGTAATTGGGCACAGGAACGTGGGCTTTTTGGGAAGCACTGAATCAAACGTGCAGGCATCCTGTCCCTCCCCCATCCCTTCCACCAACAGCACCCTGACATTGCCAAAATACGTATGGAGCAAAATGCAGCCAGCTCAAAGAGGGGTAACAACACTTTGCTCAGACCCCAGCAAGTTCATAGAGCACAGCAGCTTCACAGATAGAGGGAAAGAATATATATAGCACATTCTCAGCTAGCTTAAGGCCACAGGGGCCCCCAAGGCTGTGGGTCAGTTCTGCACCTGATCTTGGAACAGGAAAGGCTATTTGAACACAAAGGTGCAAAGACGCTTGCCATGGCTCAGATGGATGGATGATGACTTGAGTACAGCCAGTCATACTGAGCATGGCACAGCACATATGAATACACACTTCCCCTCCCAATATGGAGAGAAAATGTTGTCTGGTATAGGAAGAGAATATAAAGATGAGACTGCAAATAAGTTCACTTATTAATATTCTGATGATTATCAAAGTACAAGCAAATACTTCTTGCTGAGAGAGGCTGATAAAAATGAGCAGAGAGCCCTGATGGCCCCTCTCAGTTATAAGCCATTGCCAGGCACATTTTATCAACTTTACCTTTGGAGGAGCTTTGGTATAGCACATTTTATGACACGATGAAAATATTTTCTACTTCAAAATAACAAAAAGAACAACCACCAAAAAGAAACCCAGCACCAGCTAAGGAGTCTCTGTGCTGAATATACCTTGAGTTTTCTATTTGCTCCTTCACACAGACACATTATTCCTTATGTTTATTAACCAGAGGGGAGAAAACATTTTCTTCTGCTGCTATTTTATATTTAATCATCTCTTTTCAAGCACCCCTTGAAGTTCTCAGGTACCTCAAGCTAACAGAGTTCAGGCCCAGTAACATCTTAGCTACATGAGACTAAGTGGTTTTGACAAGCTCTATTATAATTATATTTAAATGCTTTGTTCTAATGTTTGTGTTTGCCGAAGTCTTTGATGGAAGATTAAATTACCTGCACCTTAAAATACTATAATAAATAAAAGAAAACAGAAATGTAGTATCAATCTGCTTACAAAAGAGAATTAGCTCAGGCCTTTGCCCAGCCGAGCGCTTCATCGGGTGCCTGATTTTCATTACGTCAGTATGCCCACTGATGGCAGTGAAGAAGTGAAGCTCTGATGGTGCAGTGACACACAGGGAAAGTCTCTTGGGAAAGATGTCAGGAGAGAGCTCTGCACACAGCTTCACAGTCCTGCATAATAAAGCAGCTGACAAGCTTGAATTACCTTTATAACATAGCGTTAGGCTGGCCTGAGCCAAGCAAGTACCATCCAAAATTCAGGCAATTAACCGACGATTAGAGTAGTGCCAGTTAATTACATAAAACTGTGGCAGATAAAAAAAAAAGTGTTATTTATTGCATTTGTGCATAACCAAATGTTACCTTATCGTGTTTTATATAGTCCAGGGGAACACACTGATACCTGATTCCTAAAGTAACTTGTACCTTTGGAGCACAGCCCCACTGTTTAAAGAGCTCACTTAGATGAGCAGCAAAGGACGATGTCAGGGGCATCTCCAGGTAACAGGCTAATTTGTGTAAAGGACGTCATTGGGCACTTGCCTGCATTAAAAAGTGGCTCCTGTTGACACTCTTGAAGTCTCCATGTGCTAGTCAGAAACTAAGCCTTGTGAAGAACACCAGTGAGATTACATCTTGGATCTGGCGACAGGGAAATGGGAATGACTTGGAAGACTTTTCAAGACTGCTTTCATGAAAAGCTTTCACACCGACCGAGTTTTAGTTCTGCGTAGGGGAGACCAGACTGAGAGCTTCTGCAAAGGAAAGACATTTTTATCTGTGTTAGGGAGTTGAAAGCAGGCTTAGGCAGCCAGAGAAAAGGATTTAATTAGCGCTTCGTCAACCATATCCTGTCCACAGCCAGCGCTGCCTACTTTGATGACTGCCGTTGCTGCCACTTCTTCTCCGCCAGCAAACAGGAGGGGAAGATAAGGTGTGTTTGGATTCTTTCTGCTGGAGAGGATATTGGGTTTATTCAGCTTGTTTTATAAACTCCAGCTCCAGCACATCTCTTGGCCATTATTCAGTCAAGTGAAAAACAAATATTTCCTGCTTTCTGCACAAGTCAGTGATTGCAATGTCCTGAGAGTTAGTATTGTTCTTCACCAAATTCACTTTAATTTGCAGTATAAAGTGTGTGTGCACACACAATGTAGGTGCTTCAACTCATCCTGGTACCACTAACTTTTTATGCTGACCAGCACCTAACTTATAGCTTCAAGAGCAATTGGTGGTCCAGTTTTAAATATCTTGTTCTATCTTTTTTTTTGTTCTATATTTAGCTTTTGCAGAATAAACATGGGAACATTTTGTGCAACGTGTTTGCAAATGGCAATTTTTTGAAGATAAAGCAATGAAAAATCTTCTGCTTGGCACCCAGCTTGAGCTGTCTGGTACCATTATTCTCTTGATGACAGCGACAGCTTCAAACCTTCAGGAGACCCACAGAGTAACAAACCCTTCCCAAGCTTCATGCCTAATAAAATAAACCCATGGTATCACAACACACAGCACAGACCCTGCAGAGCAAACGCTTTTGTCTTTCTGTGCCAGAGGTTTCTTCTTCATACACAGTAAAGCTGCATTTATTTTTTTAAAAAAAGATAGCTAGATCTGGTGGGTCATAACCCATCAGGCCCAGACAGACATCCTGACAGCTGAAACTGCTGCTTTTGTTGATGTTGAAAGAGGATGAGCATGGGATTCTTTTTTTTTTCCTCCTCCCTTAGGAATGTTAAGTCACGACACCTCACCAAGCAATTGCAGTGCGTAGAAACACATTTGCTTCAGGAATTCACTTGTTACTACTTTTCAATTTGGTTTTCAACTTCCTCTATTTCTTCACACACTTCATTAAAAAGAGGTAAGAAGTATTAAGTATTTCCTGGTGAGGCTGAGCAGTAAGGAGCAAAAAAGTCTTTCATGAGAGACTGGTTTTAAACATTTTTTCACCCTGTTGTGAAAACTTCTGGTGAAGTTTTGATTCTGTGTCTGTTTCAGCTCTCTTTCTAAACAGGCTGCTTACTTTTGAAGTTCAACTTTAATTACTTTAAAGGGATTAATTGTCAGCTAGCCACAGATCAAGCATCTCTATTAAAGTCCCGACTTTGCTTACAAAGCCTGATGAAAGAAAGATCCCTGTGCTGCCTGTCCAACACGATTCCCCAGAGGGCCACGAAACAGCTCTTCTGCTGAGGCTTAATCCTACATCACCTAATGACAAAGAAAAGGCTTACAGAGATCAGAAGGTTGAAGCCAGTCTGTAATAGTAACCAAAATTCATTCTCTTACTCTTCCATTACCTCCCTCAGAGTGCAGAATGTAAATGTGTATGTCAAAGCCAAACCAGCACAGGAACAGCAGTCAGAAAATAGTCCCAAGTGTTCAAAAAGCTGCTGGCATTCATTCTTACACGGAACAGACAGAGCTGTACAGACTTTTCCCTTGTACACCCTGACTAAAAAGGCTCATCTCGTGCTGTTTTACAAAGTCAGGGTTCTTAAATTAATCTCATGAGGCTAACTGGAGGTATTTGGCTAAGTGGCTAAATCTGCAAAATGCTGTTAAAGCAGCAGTTCTCACTGATATTTTGTTCTGAATCTGTAACATTACCCTAGAATAACAGACCTGAGATTTTACTGCCCATAACCTTTTACATTCTGCTCAGCTTCAAAAATGCAAATTCTAGACAAGTAATTCTGGTGCTTTTTAAACTGTATCTTAAGTTGGTAGAATGTCTTTTTTTTTTTTTAATTTGAAGAATCAAAAATTAAAACTGAGACTGTAATTGCATAAGGATAATTCACACATATAAGGACACAATTATAAAACATTTTATCCTAGCACTATGTAATGTTATCTGCTGTAGATCTGAGAAGATGCCTCATGCATTTGCCCTTTGCACCTAAGATGTTTAAAGATTCTCCATAAACACTTCTATATTGATACTAATCCTACAGAAAAAAATGCCTGCCAAGTCATAAGATGCATGACCTTAAATCTCTCAACTATGTATGAAAAAAATGATTGCTTACACGTTTAAGCTTCTACTTTATAACATGTATACAAGCATTGCCATTGGTGTTGCCAGGGACATCTGAGAACTATTAGTTCTTTACCATCCTTTTAATGTTTTGTGGTTTTTTTATTGCCAAAGAGCCTGTGTTAAACTACCGCAAGTCAAAAAGAGAAATGATTCATCCTCTGCTGTGCCTCCAAAATAACAGTAAATAAAGAATCCAATGGTTTCTTCTCTTAATTTCATCAGAAACTTGGAAGTTTAACATTCTCTAAAATACAGAATAAAAAACAGGGGAAAGTAAATACAAATATCAAGTGTCCAGTTTTTGCCTCAGCCTCATGTGAGGCTGAAGTAACTGGAATTATTTAGTTTGCAGAAACTGAAAAGCAAGTGAAGGCTCAGAATGACCATTCTGACTCTCACTGCAGCAAGCGTCTCCGCTGCCCGTGGGCAGCTGATGGAGCTGCTTTCAAGTGTTACACCAGACTGCCATCAAATAAACTTATCACTATGGACCTTGGCCAAAAGTACTCCCACCTTTCACATCCTCAGACCGACATATTGAATGTACCTACCTATGAAAGGAAAACACCATCTAAAAACTTGCTTTTGAAGATTCCTACAAGGAAAGAACATCCAACCACCCTTAAAAGGAGAGGACCAGAAAAAGCACAAACAGTTCTTCCTGTGCTCCACAGAGCTTGTTTTCAAGCATACAGCCTGAAAGGAGAAGAGCTAAGCTAAGTCCAAATGTTTTTCAATGACTTTTTTGTTTTTCAATGCCCATTCAAATTCCAGACTCCTTTGCTGGTTAATGAGGCTGGTGAAGATGGGACTTCAAACTAAGCCATGTGGGTTCCTTCTTGCCCACTTTGCAACAAAGATTCTCATGCTGGTGCCAGCAGTCAGGAGCGAACTAAAAACTACCCAGAAGGTATAAAACATCAAACACACTCAGCTCTTCTCTTTTATGAACAGAGTTCCACATTTTGCCTCTCCTCTCCAGACTTAACATTTTACTTAGGAAATGACAGGACGCTACAAATAATTCGTTTCCAGTTCTTGAATTGTCTTGCCCTGAGGCTAATTATATTAATAGACTTCCCTGGGTGTAATTAGTATTTTGTCTAACCCCAGTTGAATGTTAAAATTTCATTTAATCCGATCACTAAAGTACATATTTTAAGTCCAGTCCAGATGAAGGAATTGCAAGTGTACAATTACCAGTGAGTGGATGAGCCACTAAATTTAACTAAGGCCAAGGCATTTTTCAGTCCTAAATTTAATTTCAGTATCTGAACTCCATTAGTGTGGATTGCAGAATCTTCCTCCTCATTTAACTGACAGCAACAATAAATCACAAGTTCCTATTTTGTATATTGGAGACCCTAATTCTCAATTCCTGTCACTCAGAAGTTGCACGTAGCTCTTCCCTGCACAAAACTCAAGTCTTTGCCTAATCTTTGAGCCTTTCTAATAGGTAACAGCAAACACATCAGTACAGACATAGCTTCATGCTAGAAAGAAGTTATTTTGTCAATAAAGCCACTCCATCAAAGAAAATGAACTTCTGCCAGTAGAACTGTTTTACTTCTATGGTTGTTTTAGTAATAGGGCTTTTGCTACCAAAGCTTTTTCTAGAAATACCTCTAGAAGTGTATGAGTCTTGAAGGAGCTGAACCTCCCATACAGCTTCTGATGAACCATGCTCTCAGAAGAGTTACTGGGCTGATAGCTATGGAGGCCCAAGGAGGGATTTTTACAAGCCCAGAGCTCTTGGCAATCTTAACTCCATGGCTGCTTTACTGTGTCCACGGGGACATATTAACCCCTTTCCAGAGAAGGGTTATATGAAGGCATGAGCACAAACACTTCCCCGTTTATAAGTTGAGCTACTTGTGGGGACACACCCTGGAGCCCTACATCACACAATTCCCAACGGGTGGGAATGGCAGCGTGGCAAGAAGTAACACTGTAGTGAAGTCCTGCAAACATGGCAAACACAGATTAAATCAGTTCTTTGGAAGGAAATGACAGTGCAAGCACATACAGTGAGCACAAACACTTCCCCATTTATAAGAAATGCAGCTACTTGTGGGGACACACCCTGGAGTCCTACATCACACAGTTCCCAACGGGTGGGAATGGCAGCATGGCAAGAAGTAACACTGCAGTGAAGTCCTGAAAATCAGTGCTTTGAAGGAAATGACAGTGCAAGCACATACACACATTCAGCCAAAACAACAGCAAAACAGAAGCCTAAATTTTCTGTAGACATTAAAACCACAAGCAAACAACAAATCCAAGAGCATCAGCTGTTTTATAAGATAATCCTATACTTTGCATGGACCTAAATAAAACCCCAGAAATGGGCTCACTACACAGAACTAAGAATATTTTTGTAGTGAAACTGGACAAATCCCACAAATGTAGACACAGCTACGTATAAAGTAAATTCACATGAGAGAGCTTCCCTCCTGACACGAGCTCACACATACAAGGCTAAAAAGAGCAGAGTGTCAGAGATGCTTTGGGTAGACCCCTTCCACTGCAAGAATTTGGCTCTAATGACAAACCAGTCACAGCTAATCCTGTTGTTGGCTACACCCAGAGATCTGCAGTAGCCTGAACTTCGTTGTCGTCTTCAGACAGGCGGCTCAGTTAGACCAAATCCTCATTTCAAAGAGGCTGGAGCTTCTCTCAGGAGCTGGGCTCTGTATATTGCCTGCATACAGCTACCTCGCAGGTGTAAATGTGCCCAAGTGCACACAAAGATATTTTTCCTCCTGAGGACAAGTATTTAATAAAAGCCACTTCTAACAAGCTGTGGAGTGGAGGTCATAACCAGAGCTTCTTTCTTCCTCCAGTAGTCTTCCCTACCAAAAGCCAAGCCTGGTACAAATGTTGGTGATAGCTCTACTCCCTGCACAGGACAGTAACTTGGAGGTTCAACACTCAAGTGCCAGCTGCCCAGTCTAACTATGTGCTGGTTAATTAGAGCTGCTACAGGACAAGCTTCAACCCCTTAGACCTCTACCCCAATACTAAACCAAGCAAAAAATACCCAGCAACTGGTGTGTACAAGGCATCTACTGGAAAAGTTAAAGTGTTCATGTTTGTTTCTTTGCATAAGGCCAAGTGCACTAAAAAAAAAATCCCTTTCATTTAATTGGAAGCTCTGTCTGCATATGATTTATAATTTACTGTCTTGGTATGTTTAAAACAACTATTTTTTTGGTTGAGCCTTAATACTACCTTCAGTATGGTATTACACAGCTACATGAAAACCAGGATTTGCCTTGGTCCCTCACTGAATTCTCATTTTGCCTCCTACAATTAGCCTAGAAGGACTCAACTCCACGTGACTTGCAATCACTGATAGAAAATTAAGGCAGCACAATTTTCCAGTGGAAAATTTGCTAACCTCAAAGTGAACACGCTTCTTACAGATTAATGAAAGTTCTCCATAGCTGACATTGTTTACCTTATCTTCCATTTAACTTCTGTTATTAGAACTGCTCAATAATTATTCTCCTGCAGCACTGGCCATCTATTTCCAAGTTATTATCTGTTATCTCCACTTCAAAAGAAATCACAGTGCCGGACACAAAGCCTGACACTGGATAACTTATAGAACTATTACTTCTCCTTACATCTTGCTTCCTAATAATGCATGAAATACAGCTAATAGCTCTGTGATGAAAGGAATTTACTCACAGAATCTGCTGCCTGTGACGACAACGAGACTGATTTTGCACTTTGCTGATGCTCCTGTCTAGGTGCAGAACGGCTTCAACTCCAACTTCTTCATTTAGTTTAGGTGGAAACTTTATTCTGATGCTAGGTTAAATTTTGAATAATTGCTTCTGGGTACTACATCTTGTGTAACTCCAATGTTTACAAGGCCTAAACTGAGGTTAAACTGAGAACATACAAATTTGAAATAACTGTTTGTATTTCCAAGAGTTTGCTTTACTTGTACAATATTTTAATAATCTGCTTACAGACTCTCTGTTTTTGTTTATCTGGAAGAAAGCAGCTTGCATGAGCAAGATAATTTGATTCAAAAAAAAAAAAAAATACATTCCCTGTAAATGTCTCCAATATGTAGAATATTTTGGTCAGTGAAGTTTTTCCAAAAGGCTGTGCTTTTCTTTCTACACTGAAGACATAACACTATTCCTTAGGGAAAAAGGTTATTTGATGTATGAACAGCTTTGGGGTTTATTCTTTTAAATATTTAGTTGCAGATCTGAATTCCTCTGGCCATTTTTGTTTGCATGCATCTTTCCCACCAAGTATTAGTCATGCTCTGATTTCTGTTAAATATTTCTGATGAGCAGAATTCTCGTGGCTGGAATAAGGACTCAGAAACAAAATGAAGCTGATTATTTACATTATGAACTTTGGCTTGCCTGTAAGTCTCAGGAAAGATCTTTTCACTAAACCACCAGCCATTAAAATGAAAATTCAGTAAGGGAAAACCAGCGTTTCAAAATTAATTAAAAAAAAAAAAAAAGAAGCTCTTATTAAACCTATTAGTACTTTAAGAACTACTTTTCTACATACAGTTAAAGACAATTAAACTGCAGTACTCCTGAACTGCACTCTGATGACAACAGACCATGGCAGAAGAAAATTCAAGGATGAAATCAGAGCTGTGTTGACACTGCTGATGTTTCATGTGCCTTTCACTTTTAGAACACACAAATGGTAACTGCATGGAGAGAAATTATGCTGCTTGTGATCGAACATCACATATGTGAGAGGGAAATCGAGCCGCTGCATTTCCCATCTTCTGCAATGGCTAATCAAAAGCAGAGAGCTGGTATCACTTCCAGAAGAAACTCCTGTTTCATCCTCTCTCTGTAAATCAAATCTTCACGTGCAGTCCTTCAGACCCCACCCACTTCTCGACAACTTAATCACATTTTCAGATGTCAGCACCAGGCAGCTTCTGTCCTAGCCAGGCAATAAAGCTTTACACCATGCCCTCTACACTCCCTGCACAATTAGCACTTGGTTCCACATCCTTCCCTGAGTTGAGAGCCCCTGTTCAATTAACAGCATTCTCAGGCAGAGATTACCCAGTGATACAAAAGGGAAATGCCTGTGTGGACATTTGGAAAGGGAGATGCATTTGCAGAAAGATCTGTTCCCATTGCAGACCTTGCCTGTAACCCTATGCCCAGAGCAAGGTCTGTCTAGCCACTGTTCCATACAAGTTTTTTGAAATATCTCTTAAAAATTTGCTTCCAGGTACAGCCTCCCCATCTTGTTTTAAATACTACAGCTCAATTCAATTAGCTTATTAAAAAGACATTGGCATTTTCTATAAAAAAAAGGAATCTCTTCTTCACTGAAAATGAAGGCTGTTGTTCACACGAATGCTTGAGTAAAGCTGCTCAAAGAAGAAACTTGCTCTATAGCTGTGCAGAGACCTCTGTGAAGGAAAGGAAGCTCAAGACAGAGGATGAAGTAAGCTGAAGATGGAGAGGAAAATGCATACAACAGTGCAGCACCGTGACAGGCAGATGATTTCAAGCCTTTTCTGTTCTACTGATAACTGATCTCCAATGTGTTGTCTCACTCAACTTCCTTCCAAAAAATAGTTTGAGCTCTGCCTCTTTTTAGCCTCCTTTTTTTTAAAGCAGAAAGAACCAGCATCTCACTGTTAACACCACTTCCCAATAAGGAACTGAGTAACAAGCAAAGAGCAATTAGGAAAGATGTGCTACTGAGACATTTTACATTCTTGATAACGTGACATATAAACTTTGCATAACGTTCCTTTCATCAGTGCCATTGTGTGAGCCATGCCTTCATTTACTTATCTTCAGCTCCTGCAAATCCTCAGAGCCAGAGGATGGAACTAGAACAACTTTAACTCCAGTGTTCCTGTGTCAGGCGGTGCCTTAAGAAGCTGCCTTTCTGCAGGTTCACTTTCCAAGACACCTTTTTTTTGATGTTAAACAATTAAGGATGGAAAGCCGAGGAGTCTTGCAAACCACCAGCAGCAATTGAGTGGCAGCAGATGTGTATCTTCCTTCAATGTTCAGACATATACATAGCAACCAAGATTATTCAGAGCTGAAGCTATGCATCCTGCAGAGATTCACAAATCTTCCACTTTCCTGGGCTTTGACAGTTAACAACAATCTCTCTTTCTCCATGAAAAAAACAGTCGATGATTCAGAGATGTACAATTACATTGAAATATCCCAGGATGGGGAATTAAAATAAAATAGCACATGTATCAAATGTGATGAGGCTGCCAGTATTTTCCTCCCAGATTTATGGAAGTAAATGAGATATGACATAAATTCATCACCAATAATTGGGGTTAAGAGCTACCTGCAGGTCTTCAGTTTTGAACATTTTACTATTCTGACTTAAAAGATTTACTTGTAATCACAAGTACTCTACTCCATAATTTACAGTTGTTGGCCAAAAGAACAAATCTATTTTTTTTTTAAATAAGATTCATAAAATTGAAGAAATGTAAACTTGGAAAGGACTTGAAAAGTCATCAACAAAGCATAAAGGAGAAGAAATACTTTGGTAAAACAAACACGTAATGCTGTTGTAAATACTATTTCTACTTCCCAGTGCTTCTCTCCAAGTTTACTATACCCACATTATCCCTATTTCACTGTAAACAAGCATACAAATATTGAGAACACTGTCTGATTTAGTTACTACTGGAAAATTGCATTAGACATAGATCTCCAAATGCTAACTACTCTGCTCCTTGGCTTTTAAACTAAATACACATTTGCAAGCACTCTACGCCATGCCTGCTAGCCTGTAGTTTTTTATGAAGCACAGCAAAAAGACTACATTGATAGCAGTGCAGATAACAAATTGCACTTTCACTGGAAGTCACCTCTTTCATCACTGAAATAAGGTCAATAAATAGTCATGCAGCTACAGAAGCAAAAATGGTTCAGCCTTTAAATATAGAAAGAAAAATATGAAAATATTTGGAATTGGATTGTAATAGTTTGTAGGGAAGGATCAGACAGGCAGGAGGTCTTGTGATTTGTTTATATCCATCTTCCTCCCTCGCTGGTGCTTGAACTCTGTAGCAGGTGCTGAAAGAGGCTAATGGGTGGTTAGTGGTCAGTCCTGCTCTGAGGGTTTTCATTAATAGAAACATGGGGCCAGCTTTCTAGGATTAGACAAATTGGATTTTACCTCTCAAATATGAAGTGTGCTGTCACACATAATTTATTCTTCCAAGAAACATGTCATAGATAAAGGAAGGGAATTGTGAATAGATTCTAAACCATATTTAAACTGATTATCAGTTAATGCATGATCCTCACCAAAGACCTGTAGTGGTGCAGGCTGCGTAGCACTGGACCGAGCTCCTGTTTTGCAGTGATTTTACATGCAATTGTCAAGAAGCAAGACTAACAACAAAGCGACTTTCTACAAGAACAAGAGAAATGCATTAAAAATGTCACCACACTAAGCAGAAATACCTGCACACACTCCTGATCCTACAAGGGAGCCCTGGCACAAGGCAGACAACATGGGGCCACAACGGAGGGGCTAAGGTGGTGCTTTCAGTGCCATGGGGCTGGTGCCAACTTACAATGTCCTGAACAGGAGCTGGGATCTCTGACTCTTTTCTTGGGGTCTCCATGGCCAGCTGGTGCTTGCAGAGACTTCAGAGCATTTCAAAGAGCCAAAACCTGATGTTTACCTAAAGGTTCATCCCAACAGTATCACTTGTCTTTCTGCCTTGAAGGAAAAATGGGCTCCAGCTTCCCCAATACAGCACGTGGAGCTCACCCCTGGGGCTCCTTGGCAGGCAGAGCTTTGTGTCAGGCCCTGCTACTGCTGTTTTCACATTTCACCCCCCCGGGTGCTAGTCATTAAAATTTCATGTCCTCCCATGGTCTTTGGTTGCCTCTCCAAGATAATTGCAGTCAGATGCGGACGCTTTGTTCCTATCAGAGAAGGCATGTGATCACCACCCATCTCTGCTCTTCAGAAGAAAAAGTGACTTGTAACAGAAGACAGACATTAAAAAATAAGCAAAAACATTTCCCACATTTCTAAAGGAATGTATTTTAGACAGTGCAGTTCATAGTTTGTAACAGGACTCCTACTTATAATACATAAAAAAAAAAGAATAGGAAAAGATTTATAATTTTGAAAAGATCTATTTGTTTTAATATAAACCTATCTTTAGTCTTAGTAGATGTCCACTGATATCAACTATTTCAAATGAACAAATAAACAGAAATATTTGCAAGAGATTCAAATGAATGAGTGTCAGTAGCTATTGCTTCTAAAACAGGGAATTTTTCCTCCAAGTCTCCCTTGTGATGTTGTTTGCAGAAACAGAGCGGTTTTGTTCACATCATTCACTCCAGTCTCATGCTTAAGAAACAAAATTTATTCTACATTTGTTAATTAAACTCTTAATGTATATATACAAAGAAATCCGAACAGACACATCAAATTAAGCTGAAACCCAAACAAAACCAGTCGATTTAACAAGACTGGCATGGCTGTGTGTGCCCAGCCTAAGCTCTGCCCTCTCATTCCAGGGCTTGCAAAGGAATTTAAACCCAGCGTCAGCTCCTGCCCACATCACTCATCTCTGCATTTCAAGAAAGCTTTTCAAACACAATAAGCCATCAAATTTCTTTCCCAGGCGTAGCTGCAAATATTAAGCACTTTTGTTCTTAGTTCACATATTATTTTCTTTCAGACACATACAAGTCAGCAAAAGTTTCAGCCATGTGACAATGTTTCTTTTTGTTATATCCACTCATCAGCAGAAAGAGCAACTTGGGCAAGAGAGATCCTGGATGTAGAGAGCCCACTCAAGCTGCCTTTTGAAGCAAAGAATTTATTATTTGAAGCAAAATTAAATGGAAGCAAATCAACTCCCTCTGAGTGATGGGAATTTTAAAGAACTCTGCCACACACCTCAAGAATAAGTAACACTGAAAGGCAGCTTCCCCCCTCCCCTTTCCTTTGGTGATTTGCCCGTTGATTGCCCGTTTCCTGGAGACATTTCTAAGCCCTCTACTTCCTAAACCCAAACAAAATCAACCCCTGTGCCAAAGCGCAATCAAACAGTGATGTGAGAGCAGAGACCTGAAGGCAGCAAAGGAAGCTTGCTGCCTGTTGCCTCTGCTCACAGTCCCAGCAAGAAAAGCATTTCTTCCCTTATTTTATCTTGGGGGTGGGCTCGCTCTGCCATCAAGGGAACTGGAAAACACGTGACATACTGATAAGCAGCCTATAAATAGATTTTGGCTTTACCCAAGAACTCTGATTTGCAGCAATTGATATAAATAAGCTGTAGCTTTAAAGCCTGCGATAAACAGTACTCTAAAGCTCCATGGTTGGATAAACAACTGGCTCCGTGGTGCAAGTGAGCATGAAATCCGCTCCGCTGCTCTCTCTGCCCAAAAACCAGGCACGTGGATTTTGAGGAGAGCTTTCTCCCTCTGCTCTTCGCTTTTTTAGGGCATGCTGCTGAAACCACAGAACCTATATCGGCATGTATGCAGTGGTTCTTGACCTGTGGTGTTGCAATTCTCAAGCATAATCCCACAAAGAAAGGCAGGGAAAAACCCACATTTCTTAGCTTTCCCGTTTCCAGTCTCCCTGTTTTCAGCAGGTAGAACAACTGTACAACGTTGGTCTGGCCAGACAGGACTATGCATTCGTGCAATTCGATTTTCTACTCCCAGGAGCAACTTAAAATGTGCACCCAAAGGGAGAAAGAAAAAACATTCATCTGCATCTACAGCAGGGTCTACTATTTTCAGACAAATAAAAGCATTCTCTCCTCACCGTCTCCCCTGGTTTGTAAGTAGGTTAAAATTATAAGTGTCTCTCTCTTATTTAACTGCAATTGAAATAACATTATATATCAAACAGTTTTATATCGTGTTTGACATTAGCTCCAAGAGTAAAGGAAAATGCAATTTCTTCTTATAATGTAAATAATCCTGCAAATAGTTTTGAATTTATCATCAGGATAAACTGCATGACTAACAGGCACAGTTACTACTCATGGGAAAACTTCTGACACTTTTATATTCTCATCATTCATCTTAATCCTGGGCTACTTAATATAGAAATCTCTTTAAATGGTGCTTTGTCTCCCAGTTCTCCAGTTCTGGGATCACACCTTTCCTGGATGTGCAAAACAAATACTTGGTCATCACACGTTTCCTTCCAAGGAGACTTTGGAGGCATATGCTCAGTGCTTTGATGAATCAGGCTCCTTAGGCAGAGGACAGCAAGACGTTCCCTCTCAATGGGACGTGCGTGGTTCAGCCACCCAAACCCAGCTCAGACTATTCTGTATCTGTGCTGTGCCAGGGTGGGAGTGCCCACGACATGAGCACCACCCCCCCACCTCATCTTCTCTTCCCCTGGCAGCACGACCAGCTGGGGGAGTCTCTCCCACAGAACCATCCGTTTGCCATGTCGCTGTGGTAAAAAGCACACAAGTGTCTGAGGGTAACTGGGCTTTGCCAGGTGGCAGAAAGCTAACAGAGGTTGTGTAACTGTTGATTACAGCCTGCTAAGTTTTACCTTCCCATTTGCCATTTGCCTGAAGTTTTCAATTCAAGTAGAAAACACCCTTTCAAATATGGGGGAACTTAAATGCTTTTAATTGAGCTACTATCTGATACTGAAGGGGGGAAGGAAAAAAAAAGGTAAAGGATTTCTTTTAGTTACATAATTTGCAAGTGTCATACACAAAAATTTAAATTAGCAATATCAAGTGAGAATGCTCCCAGAAGACAAATCACTTTAAATATAAACCAAAAGAAAAAGCCAAGCATCATCCAAAGCAGACCTGAGCACAGCCTTCAAATTCTCCTTTTTTATTATGTAAGTAACAGTTAAATAATCCCACTTCTCCTCCCGCTATTTGAAACTCTCCTGACTCTAGCAGGATGTAGAAAATACACTATAAAAAAAAAAAAAAACCCTGGTTCCCCCAATTGAAATACTGCCACAAATCTATCAGTGTCTTAAAAACGAGCTAGATCATATCAGTGACGCCTACAATTTACAGCAGCAATATTCCCCTGAAACCTGCAGAAGTGCCACCACGTTGACTAAAGTGGGAAACACAATGCAACAATTAATGTGCCAATTATGTTGACTTGCTACTAAGGACAAATTTCACCCCTTTAATAAAATGAATGGTCACCATCTGTAAGGGCTTCATGTTCTCATAGGACCCAGGAGGAGGAAAAAGCTGATTTTAACTTAAATGACTCTATTGCCTACAAACATAACCGTAACACTGTCACCTCTCGAGCAAAGAGGTTTGATTTATTCTGCTGAAAAGCAATACCTGTGTGTAGACCATGAGAAGAAAAGCTGACCTGTAGGCACTGACCAAAGCTGGAGGGCATTTTTACAGCTCGGCTCCTAAAGCATGCCAGTGCCTAAGGTCACCACAGCAGACCACTTTGAAGGACAACATGAAAGCAATTCCAAAATAAATTCTTCTCTTCTTTCAGCTAAAACTAAGCAAACCAAACCTCTGCAGCAGTTCTGAGAATGTTGTTCCTGAACTGGCTTCTCAAACACACCCTGAGACGTACGCAATCTCCTCTCCTCTTCTTCTTCCTGCCAGCTTGCATGTTTACCATGGTAGCAACAGTCCATAGTTGTGAAGAAAGACTTTACCACTGTTACAAACAAGTAGATATAAATAATTCTGGTTAAGAAGGTGGTATTCTCTGCTTCAAAACCACAGTGTTGCCTGACATGCATGGAAATACAAAGGGGGAAAGATGGGTGGGCTGCAGCTCAGGGCTGACTTCTGGGCATGGAGGCAGCAGCCTGGGCAGATCCCTGAAGCTGCCTTTGGCAGGAAGGGCAGAAAGGCATCTTCGTCCTTATCAAAGCAAAACACAGCAAACCCACATTAACTAGGTTACCTAAAATCAGCTTTCCTTCTCAAATTGCCAAATGATCATTCTGTAGTTTAGAATTTTGCACTGAAAATACACTGCAGAACACACTTCCATGTTGGCTTTGGTCTTTAAAAGCTAAAGCCAAAGCAAAACTCTGCTCTCAGAGGGCTGGATCTGCTGCCCTGCCTCTACCAGCTACCCCGACACACAGGAGTTTCTCCTGTTTTTCTCAACATGCAGGTAACCACTCAAGAAGTCTACTTGAGTTTATCTGAATTCAGTTGGGTTGTTGTCTTTAAAACTTTTAAGGACGTACAAATTGCTGCCATTATTTCTGAGATGAACGTGACTGCCTCCTGCCTCTGTGCTGTGACCTTACCCAGCACTGTCCTGCTGCTGCCACTTCATTACCAAACATCACGTTGAAGTCATTTATGCTAAACACACACAACTACACCATAGAATGTCTCATATAGATTGGGGTTTTTTTTCTGTGTTTTTTTAATCTTAGAGGAAGGAGCAACAACAACCAAATCCCTGTGTAATTTCAGTCACAGCGTTATCAATATTGACACATTTCAAAAGAGGGAAAAAAGCACTTGGGATGTATTCTAAGTCAGACCCACAGCCAGTGTGCCTGTTTTAGGATTCCTCTTGGGAAGAGTAAGGATAAAACCCACGGCCTTTGAACAGGTGTTATGGTGATAACTGCACGTTTGCAAGTTCATTGTAATTCCAAAAAACAACAAAGAAACTGGACACTGAAAATACCTCAGCCAAAAACTCACAGCCAAGGATATTTCTACTCCAAAATAAGGTAACTGGGTTTCTATCCAAATTCCCCAAGTTAACCAGCGTAACTCAGGAGCTCACACACCTAAACCACATGGAATGTGCCTTTAAAAGAGCAAACCTGCATTTTAATAGATTGCTGTAATTTACAATTACACACTTGGGCTTTTTTCTGCTTAGTTTGGCAATTCAATCGAGAGCGTTCTAGCAACTAAAAATAGAGCTACACTGAAACTCAGTGTAAGATCAGTGTCCAATCTGCCCTTTCTGCATATTCTCTTCTTAGGACATGCCACAACCCCAGAGCACTGGTACACTCAGTACTTCAGTAAGATCATAGAAATTTTAGGCTGGTTAATAATTCAGCTACACTTCAGGGGTATGAACTCAACTTCACCCTCTGCAATTCCCCAACTTTCTTACAGATCTTAACAGGATTTCTGTTCAACAGGAATGGCACATAGGTCCACGCATGGGATTTCTCAGTAGATCAATCTTCTCAAAAGGAACAAGGAAAAGATTTTTGTCATCTAAAGAGAAAATATGAAGGGTATTGGACACTTACAGAGCCAATAACTGTACAAAAGAAGAGCCACATGCAAAAATTGGCTTGTGATTCTGCCTCTATGCACTGCTAGTGCAGATCAGACATATAGAGGAGGGGCTACAGCGCTTGACTTATTTAAATTTGTGGAGGTAGAAGTGCTTCTTCTTGGAAAGGATGTATCCACAATGTACCTGATAGCCAGAAAAACCTTACTAAATCAGATATAGCTCTGTATCAATCCTAACACATGGCAGTTTTTACCAGAAATACACTGCACATTATTCCAGTGTATGACCAAGTGTGAAAAATGCATTAAGCAAACCTTTGACCCTCAGAAAATGTTCTTTTAGCACTGATAATAATTTAGTTCCTGCATGCACATGGTTGTGTATCAGTGAGCATGGCCGTACCATCCATTTTGCAGGAATATCCCTGTGGATAGCTCATTAACACCCCAGGAGTGGAACAGAGTGTCTGAACTCCCCAGTGGCAAGAGCTGATAATTTTGTTTATTTAACTAGGATTAGAAAGGGAGGTGATGGAGCTGAGAAAGCCAGAGACAGGCAACTCGTGCTCAATACAGCTGTAAGGGTTTTTGTTATCACCACACAAATACTACCCAGGATTTATATGAAAATGAAGTATTCATATTCTTGCTTGGTAGCATAATCCTATTTAAAGTTAAATAGGAAGGGGTTTTAGTTTGTTTTGTTTGCAGAAATATTCCACTGTATTTCAAAAACCTAGCCTGACAGATATTTGGATGTACTTGACTCTCCCTTCTGGTACACCCACAGCAGACTTGAACAAAATAAAACAGTCTTAGTTCTACTTGCCACTTTGGAAAAATGGTAACATGGATTTAATATGCATAGACTGATACAATTCCATTGAAATAGCCACAGTTCCCTGCTGCTTCATAGTTCATAGGATTCATAGGATCCTTGGCTCCTCCCATTTGCTCCCATTAGCTACCTTATCTAGAGCTGTCTAAGTCCCACTTTCACATTCCTAATAAAATGTTTCCCTGCAATACCAGCAGAGGTCTGTAGGACACCTGGGTCACTGCAGGTCAGAGCAGTGCATATCACTGGTGTGAGTGGGGTGCCCGACCAGCACAGCCACACCTCAGGATACAAACACACAGACTGAAAAGCCACGGCAATGAAACGAGGATTACTTGTGGCAGAGGCTGTAATTATTTTCCAATCAAAGTTTCAGCTCAGAGAGCCAAGATTCCTCCCATCATTTTTTCTTAGACATCTGTCCTGGAGAGCATACAAGCAAGGATTAACAAACGTTAGGAGAACGTGCAGTTTTCCAGCCAAATGTGCTTAGCTGTGAGACCAGGAAAGCACTAATGCAATACGGAAGATAAACTTTGAAGCTGGATGCTGTTCTAATGGAGCTTAAGCAACCTTAAATAACTTCAGTACTACAGAAAACTTCTTGTTAAAACTCCTTTAAACCCCAATCCCAAATCTCTTGAGTTACAAGCTCTGACAAAGACAGTTTATACTTAACCTCCATCACAAACCGCTCGGTTCTCACCACTGCCTGAGGGTTTGCAGGCAGGGTTTGACATCCTTTGCCCCAACATGGATAACAGCTCACCAATGCCTGTGGCCCCCAGCTCCTCCTCAGCTCTTCAGCACCCTGCTAGCCCCGTCACCAGTGAAGCAGAGGGCACTTTCACCCAGCTGTGAGGAAAGCAGCAGCTCTGCCAGCCAAGGTTACTCGGGAGCTACACTTCGCAGTGGTCTCTTCCCTAAGCCTGAACGGTTTTGCTCAGTTCCATGAGGTTATACTGAAGGAGCCATTTATATGCAGATGGCAACACATATATCAAACCTTTGCAACTAATTAAAAAGTAGCAATTTTCTCCGACTAGGTATTTACAAGATAAGGCATGCCATGGAAAAACGACCAAGCTGGATTCCAATAAAATGGGGAAATCAAACACATTTGTTTCTAAATAATTGCAGAGAAACATTTCTGCTAGGGCATTTTCACTTAAGCCTGTTGATTCCACATTTGAAGCTTGAGGGGCTTTCACTGCCATCAGGTCTCTCTCTGGATGCACAACTCCATACTACTGCTGGAATACATACTTTTGAATTTATTAACTATTTCTAGATGGAGATTACCACTCAGAAGGAAAGACTACTATGACTCATGTAGTACCTTTACATCTTCCATGAAAAATTTTGAAGTTCTTTCCAACCTGAGAGTTCACGGCAGAGGCCGAATGCAGCATTTTTTATCTTTATGGAAAGCAGTGCTTTCCTTATTAGTTTTTGTATTAGTATTTCACTTAGGAGCCCTACTCATGGAGCAGAGCTTTGCTCTTTTGGACAGTGCACTGAAAAAAAAAAAAAGGCTGCACTTTCCCAAATCTTTATCATGTTAGTTCAAGTCAAAAGGTAACACACACCTGAACACATCACAGGAGATGTGAGATAACAAATAGGTAACACAGGACATTGGTAGGCAATACTAATGTCATAGCATCATTTATGTTGTCCCAACCATTCTTACACTTTGTTCTAGCCACTGTAAAAATGCCATTTATCAGATTCAGGTGAGCTTTGTCACGACTGACAGTGGGTGGGGTTTGTGATAGCTGCAGCCGGACAGCAACACAGATGTTGCCCAAAGGCTGCCAACCCCGACACGGCCTCGCTGGCGAGGTGAGCTGGTGATGGCACCACCATGGCAGCCATGAGGGCACAGGTGGTGGCTGCCAACGGCAGCGACCCAGAGCCTCACCAGAAGTGGTACCCACCACCTGAGAGGTGCCAGTTCAGAACTCACCTCTCCTCCTCTGAGGCCCATCCCGTGGCTGGGAAAGGCAAGAATGGGAATTTAAACCCTCAAGCTGGAGCAGCACAGAGATAGGTCTGATCAGATCGGCTACCACAGAAATACTGTCAGAGCCCTGAACTTTGGACTCGAGCACGTGCTCAGGGAAGCGATGAGCCTGAGCCCTCCAGTGTGCTACTTTAATTGCCCAGCGTGGCAGTCTGAAAGCTCACAAGAGTGGCTTATGTATGGATTTAAAATAGCTTTCGGAGTATTATGTGTGCCTGAGAGCACATAAAGCTGTCTCTGTCAATCTCTCTTCAAAAACAAACAAAAAGTCATATAAAAGGAGAAAAAGGAAATGAAAAAACTGTAGGCAGGTTTATCCAAAGCATCTTCAGCAGCAGCATTTAAAGCACAGCTTTACTGACACTCTCTGCTGTTCTCAGCAATTCAAATACCACATATTTAATTGAGCAGTGTCTACCTTCTCAAATCCAAATGTCAAGTTTTAGAGTCACGTTTATAAAATGCCTTTGTGCTTTGGCATGAAAGTATACAACCAAAAAGATGTAAGTTTGATAAATATAACAAAGAAAAACACAAAACCAAGCAGCACAGAAAGCTACCTGAAACCATCAGTGAGCAGAAAAAAAAAAAATCAAAAATCAAATCTTTCTGCAATGATTCATAGTGAAAGCCTTGGACAAACCCCTGTGCTTTCTACCCTATCTGAGCAACACTAAACAGTGGATGCGATTCACCACCCAGACAGAGCCAAGGTACAGGCTTCTGGAAAAGTCCCAGCTCCCTATGGATTGGAAGGTTGTAAATAAGATCACCTTCAGCAGTTTGGGTCATTCTGGTGGTGCATGGGATGCTGATTGTCTCGGAGGTGGCCTCAGCCTCAGGCATGAGCAGCCAAGTGAGCAATAGCCAGGGCTTGGGACCCAGTGAAGCAGAACAAACAGGGCTAGTGTCCTGCTACGTGCCCCAGGCTTCCTTTGTGCTTTCTGGAAGCTTTGTTTCCAGAAAGTACAAATAATGTTTCTGGTGTTGACATTTCTCCAGGTGATGAGAAGTGAAGATCTGTCCTCCATGCTCCTTGGATAGCAGCGCTGACAGTTTTGTCTTCAGAGATCAGACTCTTCCCCTAAAAATTTCACTTTCAACAGATTTTGAAAACAACCAACCAACCTGAAAAGCATCCTGGCCATATAGAAACTTGCCTTCATGTCTGAAAAAGCAGCAAGACATCCCTGTGGGCAGTGGAGAGACCTCTTCTGAAAAAAGCCTGCACGGGTGGGGAAAATCTGTAAACGTGCAAGATGCTGGGTGCCATTAGGAGCCTGTGCAGCCCAGTGAAGAGTGGCAATGCCCAATTTCAGGGAAGTGGGCAGAGGACAGAGTGAGTTTCATCCCACCCAAGGAGGGTAGGGTCCAAGGCCAAACAGAATGACCAGAGCTCCCACCCTCTTTGCAGCATTTCAGTTGCTTGCACTTCCCCACCTCTACAGCTGCGCCTGCATGATCGCACTGGTCAAATATCCAAAAAAATGAATCTTAACCTTCCTTAATAAAGTAACTCTCAACCTAGAGAAAACGTTTATGTAACTTAATCATTATAATGAAAAGAAGTAGCAATGTAGAAGAACAAACAAATCAGGGGTTTGAGGATGTCAGTTATCCCTCAAGTGAGTAGCAAGAAGGTAAACTGAGTGCACATTGCACTTTTATTTCTTTTTAGCAGAAATAGAACATTGCTTAGGCATAATTTACATAGAATATCTAATTTAGCACCAAGGCTGTTGAAGGGAAAGCAACATGTGTATAGCAGCAGACAAAAATAACAGCAATAGCAGCATCTGAGACAGGCAGAGCAACAGGAGTTGGTGCTGCAAAGGGCAGGACTGTTGCTCTCCTGAGCAATCCAGGGAGGCAGCTGACTTATCCAAGGCATTCACTGAGTGGACCAAAAATAAGATTTAAAAAAAAAAATCTGTCATTTTCCACATGCAATCTAATCAAGGTGGTTACTAAACACAATTGTCCCAGCACAGACTTTATCAAAAAGGAATTAGTAACTGCTTAACTTTCAAATACTTCCAAAGTGACAGAGGACTCTTCTGTTCTGATAAGAAAACCAAACAACCTGACAATACAAATCATGGGCTACTAGGCAAAATATACATTCAGATGCCATAAGAAAATCCAGTGGCTGAAATAGTTTTATTTTGATAGGCTATTGTCACTGGACTCATAAATGAGGAGTTAAAGCCTTATTCAGAGGCAAGGGAATGAAGCCTTATCTGCAATTTATTTGTGTCTATGTGCTTTGAGTGGCTCCACGAAAAATTCCTTCACCTGAATTTGTAAATTCAGGCAGTACATTAAAAAACATTAAAGAAAGAAATAGGAGATAATTAACAACATAACAGACAACAGTCTTTCTGCTTCTCTGCATAAATGTTACCCAAATGTCAGTCAAATCCTGCTGATTCCAAGTCAGTGCACTGGAGTACAGAAGCAGACGCAGAAGAGAGCAGTCTCGATAGCTCTGACAATCCAAACAGACTTGCACATCTCATTTCTCTGAAAATCACCAGATTTTCAGTTAAATAATTATTTAGACTTTCCTTGTTAGTTTTTGAGCCCGTCTAGTTGATGAAATGTTGATTTTTCTCTGCAGATGTGTTAGAAACCAGCAAACTCTCTGTGGTGAGGAAGGAGTGTGGAGCTTTTAAATTGCAGCTGAGACTCTCCTGAAATCGTCTCACTCTACTTGAGTATTTCAAGAAAAACTCACTTAATACAGAGAGGCTGGTGGAGATATTAATAGCAGTTGAGGTCTTGGCAAATTTCTGACAGTAAAAAAAGCTTAATTATTTTTCTCTGGTAGCTCTCCTGTTAAAGTGAGAAAATTTGGGGCAGGGGAGCTGCAAGTGTTTTAAAATTGGGGACCACACTCTGTAAACATTTTGGCATTGAAGCGATTCCATCCTTCATAATTTCATCTCCTACAGGTTCCATAGCATATGTCATTTCAAGAAATTCATTTCTTGCTGAATGATTTATGGTATCTTTGAGGGAAAACAGACTGATCAAATGCATCAGAAGTTTTCTATATGAACGTTTGCCACGGGGTTATTTCCTTCCTCCTGCCAACTCATCCTGATATTTCTTCTTGCTGCTAAAAACACTTCTACGGTTGCATTAAGATTTGAGTTTCCATAGAAACTGTTATGGGCTAAAGTAAATACAAGATGGTAAGAAGTGTGGCTTCCCTGGTCCTGCGAGCATGCTTGCAGCTGCCAAATTTTCACCACCCCACCTTTCCCCAATATTTACTGCCGCATGACATTTTTAGCCACGTGTCCCTGTGGACACTCTTCTGGGTGGCACTTGCACGCTTCACAGCAGGGAGGTGAATATCTAGAGCTATTTCTACCCTCGTTGTACAACAGTGTATGTTTCTCTTCACTGCTTCTGGTGTTATTTTATTTTGCAGACCTCTTCACTAAACTTTACAGGGGGAAAGATGTCTCTTCATTAGTCTGCACATCAAAACAAAGCTCGAGAGAGTGCTACCAGGTAACGTGTGAATAAAAGGCAATAAATAACTGCTTTTAATGATTTTCCCATCCCTCTGGCATTTCAAAACACAAACAATGTGAGGCCTGAGCATCCTGATGCTGGACCCCTCCTGACACCGGCGTCAGCTCTGAGTCCCTGAGAGCTGTGAGACAAGCCACGCTGTGGAAAGGCTGAGCTGAATTTATGGGTAGTCACATCTTCCAAAGGAAAAGGGGAAAAAAAGAAAATTAAAAAAAATTACCCCCATATTAATCCCCTCTTCTCAAAATTTCTCTTGCTGCCTTTCTAAATGGTTCTAATGCTTATTAAAAAGGCAAAGTCCTGATAATCATCTTATTCCCTCAATTCTGTAAGAATTCCATTGTGTTCAGGATTCAGGCACTTTTCCCTAACATATACAATTAGTAAGTCTTCTCTTGTTCTCTTCAGAACATTACTTTCATTTTTCTTCTCATTTAGAGCTCTGTGCTGCCTGAGATTTGCCTTTATTCCAAAGAATAAGCCTTTGCATGTATATTGCATGGAGACAGCAAACTCTGTTATCGTTTCTGAAAATAGCAGCCAAAGACAGAAAGACTCATTCCTGACAAAGTGGGAAAAGGAGGCAATGCTGAAGCTTCTCAGTAACACATCTAAGTATACTACTTCCTGATTTTGGGTCAGAGGAGGATCTTATGCTCCACGCATCAAATGTTTTGATATCCACTAACGAGCTCCCTTCTACATCATTAGGAACCTAAGCTCCTATGAAAGACATTCAGGCTTATTTTCAGATGCCTAAACACTCTGAGCTAACCTTTTAGTCTTTGTGCCCACCTCCTTTGCTGTAAAACCATCCTCTCTGCCCAAGACCCACAGAGGGTCTACCTGACCCCCTGAATATACAAATCTCCTCTGAGTGCCATCAGGCACCCAAAGTAGGAGAGAGACTTGTTCAAGTCTCCTGAGTTTATCTCATCTTCCTAGCCTTGAGCACCATCTGGTAGAATTTGTGGACACTTCCATGGATGAAAGTAAGCTTTGAGTTTCCTAGAAGGACAAACAAAAAGCCACTCTTACAACCTGAGGAGCTGAGGCTCTACGCTTCACATCACCACATAGTCACAGCACTTGTCAGGGGCAGCCACAATTTCACTGCAGTATTCTCTCACTGAAGTGTGGGAGCACAGACAGTAATTACCATTGGCTGATAAGACCACAACCTTGGCTCTAGGACCATGGTGTAGTGCTGGGTTACTCTACAAAGCTTCAGCCAGGTCTTCTGGGTAACTATCCCTGTGGTCTGCTCAGAAAGGTCTTTCTCTTGCAGGTGCCTTTCTGAGCTATTCCCATACACTGCTGTTTGGGTCAGGAACAGTGCTGGTGCTCATGCTCTGCTCTTAAAGTCTCCATCGAATGGGAAGCACAGGAGACAAGTTTCAAGAGACTCTAGCAGTCACATATAACCAGAAGCTGGACAAGGAGAAGTGTTTTTGCACTCAGAGTACCAAGCAGAGCTGACCACCTGCATAGCTACAACTTAGTTGCTAACACACTAACTTTGAGGAGACCTCAGCTCATTCCTCGTGTTACCTTAGTATGATGACTGTAGGGTGACAGCTGCACTTGTGCTTTCAGTGGAATTTTTGAGGCTAAACATTATAGGGAATGGAGAAAGGAACCAGACCTCCTGGAGGAGAAACTCAAAGAAAAAGCTCTGAGCTTATGTACTGTGTAGGGTAGCATAAGTGCATCTACGTATCCTGGTTCTGGAGTCTACTGTTACCATTTTTCACACATGCCATAGCCTAGGGAGTCACACAAAACATGAGCATGCTCAGTGACACCTTTCTCTGCAGCACAGACCACGCCCACTTCACCAGAGCATTAGAGACAATCCGTAGCATGGACTTCATTACTGGAGCAAAATTTTAACACATTTTCAACAAATTTAGGGACACGGTGAAATAGGATAAACCAAAAAGAATAGAATGCCTTCTAAATAAAACCAAAGCATTTGGCTGTTTATCCTTCATCAAGGAAAACTCAAGAATGAAAAAATGAAAAAGCTTTTTTAGCTTTATGATACTGACTAGAAGATGCAACAACAAACATGCAATAACAACCACAAAATAGTTATGTCTGGACTTCTGGAAAAAAGATGGTGAAAACTGACTGTCAACCAACAAAGCTGAAAGAGAAACTGACTGAAAACATCTGAAGATTTTTTCCTCTCTCTTTCAACCAAAGCATTTGGCTGTTTATCCTTCATCAAGGAAAACTTCTCAAGAATGAAAAAAATGAAAAAGCTTTTTTTTTTTTAACCTTATGATACTGACTAGAAGATGCAGCAACAAACATGCAAGAACAACCACAAAATAGGTATGTCTGGACTTCTGGAAAAAATATGGTGAAAAGTGACTGTCAACCAACAAAGCTGAAAGAGAAACTGACTGAAAACATCTTAAGATTTTTTCCTCTCTCTTTCAGAAATTAAGAACAGTAATGGTTGTGCAGAAGGTTCACTGAATGCAGCACGAGAACAGATTCTGTTTCTAGCCATCAAAAAGACCAAGAGCTTGGCAGATTAATTAAGCTGCCAAAGCAGTGTTGGATGCTGATGGACATGGCAGCATATGGGGAAGAAGTGTGTATCCCATCATGGTGATGGGAAAGAAAGGGTTTTTTGGAACTATGACTGCATATAATCCTCTAAAATCATTACTTGCTGATGGGGCTCTGTAGCAGTGCACCTAACAGGTTCCAGTGGTTTACTACAGATGTTGCTAATGACACTGAAATTTAGTACACTAGAAGAATTAATTTTCTTTTAGTTAATAGAAAAGTCAAGGCTTAAAAGCAGCACTAATTTTATTGAAAGATATCAGTAGATCAGGAATACATTGAGGCTTAAAGACTCCCATTAACCTCTTGGTTTCAATGACAACCCACAGATGAAATCCACTCTTAGAATCTGAAAACTGATTTTAACATTTCCATGAACTGGCAAAAGTCTCCTAACAGTATAAAAGTTGTCCGAGACTATAGGGAGAAGGAGCAGTGGCAAAGGAAGAAAGATAAAGTCACCTAAATCTCTTGTTTTACAGTGAGACATGCAACAATGCACAACAAACAGCACGTTGTCCTTTCTGCTTAGCAAGGCAAGTACAGGCAGCAAGTTCAAGTCAGTGATGATCCCACCAGATCATGAGAGAGTAATTTCAGAGACAGATCATAAACCTGCAGTAAGGGGCACCACGGCTGTAAGAAGTATTTTTGGCTGAGGCAGCTCAACTCCATTCCATGTCTGCAGCTCAGAAAGGGCAAGAGGCTCTGCAGGGACCAGTAAAGCACCCCAGAGCCATTCTGCTCCACCGAGCTCAGACTCACCATCACAACAACGTAATCACCACGCCCAACACGCTCTAACAAGTGATGAGCAGACTGACTTCTCTGCACACTGCATGAGGGGAGCTCGCTTTTCCACATGGGAACCACCCCAACCACCAACAGCTCAGTCTTTATGCTCACCTGAGAGCACGGGTTGCTCCCACCTGGAAGCAGAGCTGTGGAAAAGAGCCTCTGAAAAGCTGGGAGCTTCAGCAAGTGTCACACACACGTGGTGCTGCTCTCTTAAGCCAATATACCAGGGTTTTCACTAGAAATCTCTACGCAAGCACAAGCTCCTACTGCTTGACTTTGAGCCAAGCCTTCCTGCTGCTGTCACAGTTTCAGATCTTCTGTGGATGTGACACTAACAGGGCTTCTGTGATGCTCGTTCACCTGCAGCCAGCACTCCTTTGCTCAGCCCCACAACGTGGATCAAAGCAAAACCAACAGGACTGGTCCCAAAACAAGAGTTTCCTTTCACACCATTTGCAAGATCCCATCAACAGCCAACACAGGTGCTGTTTTCCTTCTGCCCACACACAAATCAATGACAAAAAGCAAAGTCACTCACACAGGTGGTGCATTTCACCACCCGAAAAGTCAGGATTTTCTCATACCCTTCCTTTAATGCCACTGCTGTCAAACCCGTAACATGTTGTAACAAAAACAGCCTTTATGTAACCTAATAAATAAAAGTCACCCAGGCAATAGCTATGCATAAATTTCAGCTAAAAACATTTTGTTAGAAGAACATGAATGTCCTCTGCAAAGCGGGTAGCATTTTAAAATAATGTTCTAGCCATTGTTAATACTTTATTGCTATTCATCATAGAACCATTAATCATGGTGAACTCATTTGGTATTAATGTGGATGTCAAAGTACTTCTGTTGCATTTCAATTATAACTCAGCCTTTAAAATGCTGCCAGCATTACATGGAAAGCTTTGAAAACCAGATTTGAATAGTCTGTTCAGAGATAACTACCATCACATTCTGGCACAGAGAAACAACCTTTTTCCATTCCTAATGCCTACCCTTGAGGGGCTGAGGAGCTCCTGGGGCCGTGTCCTGACCCAGGGCTGGGTGCAAGGAAGAAGGAGCCCAGCAGGAGACTCTGGGGAAGCTGTGGCTATCCAAACCCAGGAGAGCTGAGGGTAGGAGAAAGCATTTCTTTGGGCTGCTCCAACCCCACTCGTTCAACCACAGCTAAGCAGAGCAAGGCCATACTGTCAGGCCTCAAAGGAGATTTACTTTTTTTCTATTGCTCCTGTGATTCCCCAGGGGACTCTCTTGCTTCCACAGCCAAGTGTTTTGGTTTTTTTTTTCCTCTGATGTGTAGTGTCTATCCAAACAAGAAACACCAGAGAGAATGTCTATGTACAACCTACTGTCTTTCAAGACAAGAAAGGAGCATGTCATACACCAAAGCTGATAGCCTGTCCTCTCTGATGGCAGTTTAAAACCCACCTCCTCCTGGCCTCAGGAGGCACTGAGAGAGAAACAAGGCAGCACAAAAACCACCACGGACCTAAACAACTATCAGCTCCTTGCCATCAGGCACTCCTCTACCTTTACCTTGTTCCCTCCCTGCCAGCAGAACTTCCAGCAGCATTTTACACACAGAGACAAATGACAACGGCTCAACAATCATTAACGCTTCTCATCAGAAAATGTGTTAAAGCAGAAAGACAAAATACTTGCTAGCAAAAGCAACTTTTTTTTTTAATTCTCACACAGAATTCCCATTCTATGTTATCTAGGTCATAGATGTAACATGTAAGCAAGCACACAGCAAAAATCCCTACCTTGGGAGCTCTGGCGTGTTTTCCGCATCTGGCATCTTTGACAAGGCTGATGTCTAGCAGCTCAGTCTCCTGGAAGGGAAATTGCAACACAGATAATTAGTACATTAGCCAAAAAGCCTCGTTGGGATAACAGTGCCCCACTTCCCATCGCTGTCAGTGGTTTGCCTGCAGCAGCAATGCCTGTCCAAACTGGGAACAGGATCACGGGGTGCTCTGTGGCTTTTCAGCCATTCTAACAGCAATACTAAGGCACATAACTTGGTTTCCTTAAAAATGTGGAGATCTCTTATGATATAGGGAATATATAGAAGCCATATGAGCTGAGCTTATTTCCTGAATCACTAAGCACCAGCTGCTCTGCTTTTTTTTTTTTTCCTTTTTAAAAATTTTAGCATTCTGATGCTAGTTGGTGTGAAAAAGGCAATGCTACAAACAGAAAAAAACCTACTTTATTACTGCCAGAATATTTTGAAAAGTGCACTAAAACCCCAGAAGTGTTGTACCTACAATGATAACAGGTTCCAACAATTTTAGTGCCTACTGCTCAATAAAAACTGGGTACTTTTGACAAGCATTTCATAGTTCATACGTCACTCTGGAGTTGTGCATTGTACAGCACATGCCATACTTGGAACAAATCTGGCACTTGATGACAGCTTCTGTCAGGCAAATTCCTGTCCTCCCCTACACACGTGGAACATGAAGAACCTCCCTTCACTGATCACCTCTTGGCTCTCCACCCTCCCTGCCCGTGCCTGGCAGCAGGGGAAGGATGAGGGCTGAGCCAAGCCCACCGTGCCTGGGGTGGGGCTGCCAGTGCCAGCCCCGTGGGGCGCACCCACCCCTCTGGGATCAGCACAGAGCAGCCGCCTCTCCAAACACCCAGCAAATTATAGTCTTCAACCAACATCCATTTCCTCAACCTCATCCTGCGACAGGGCATTTTTGGGTGCTTCTGAGCTGCTGCTCTCTTGAATGCCTCAACATCTACGGGCAGGGAGCGTGTGGAAGGCGGAAGGATGCCAAGGAGCAGAGCAGTGATTCCCAGCTGCCAGCTTCCCTGCCAGCACCAACATCCACATGGCATCACTCCTGCTTTGCCAGGAGCAACACCAACCACCCTGCCAGACAAGATGTACCAACATCTGACCTGATTTCACGTTACATGACAATCTTAAAGCACATCTTAGACTTCCTGCCTCATTTACACTAGCACTTGGACTCATAGCCCATGCTACCATGGCTCAGTTACATACTGAATATAGTCTGGAAGTACTTAGCAGGAGTGTGACCACATCCCATTTAGAGCTCTACCAGTTCAATGCATTTCAGCCTTCCAGTAGTAATTACAAATGGTGTGCAGAAAATTTGAAATCTCTGTGCTGGACAACACCACTGCTTTTTTTTTTTTTATTTTTTAATTCCAGGGGGAAAAGAAAAAAAAATACTTTCTCAGGGACATGATATTTTGCCTCATTTCTTTTCCATTTTAAGGTACCTGCTCCTGCACAGCTTTGTAGACCTGTAAGACATAAGCTCTACCACCAAATGACCATACATTCACCATGTTCCCCTGTCACCCACATCAATCCCAAGCCTCTTCTGTTACAGCACTTGCTGAACTTGCATGAGCTTTTTTCCCCCCTCTTCATCTAGTCTGCTTAGGGGAAATTTGCACTTTTGAGATCATCGGTTTTTGGTCTTGCCTGAAAGAGGACAAGATTATCAAAACATGGAGGGATTAGAAAGAGGTATAGGCAGGGTTGAAAAAGGCAATGTTTCATCAACTTCCTTGGGAGATGAGCCAAACTCCCCCAGCACAGAAGGCAGAGGGACAGGAGCACTCTTCTGGCTACCTGCTGTACAGAAAAGCTGGTCTACAGCTGCCCCTCTTCCAGCTCGGGAGCCTCTGATGGCTGTGAACCCAACATCCGGGTCTGGTTTGAAGCAGATCTTGCTTCCAGATCTGAACTACATTGATCCTCATCCTGCCTTACAAAAGCACAATTGACACCAGGAGTTTGGGCAAAGTTCAGTACTCCTGAGAGCACAAAGCCTCAAAGCCTGGCTAATCTCTCACTATTCAACGAGACAACTGTTAAAGACATATCTACAGACTGCAGCACTAGCTCTCCGGAGATCTCCCAACACCACTGGTCTGCAGGCCTGGATGTGACCACTTCCTCAGCAAAGAGAAATGAGTACAATGGTGAAAAAGCAACACTGATTTCTACCAGCCACAGATCCATCCTTGGGTTTTACAATAACATTCCCACATCTGTATCGTTCCTCTCTCAGTGGAATTTATGTCTTGAGTCCCAGTCATGCAAACCTGTCTCCATGTATTTTACTGCTTATGAAACCCATGCCACATTTGCATATCTAGCAGATGCTAGAAATTATTTGTCAGTTAAACCAAATTGATAAATAATCTCCTTTAAAGAAGTGGTGAGAGAAAGAAATGACTCTGTTACTCTCCCAAGTTATTCCTGTGAAACATGGCAGTGCTAATTATATCACAGGATGTACCAGCAGTGGAAGACAAGTTTGCTACTCAACACAGGAAAAAAATAAATAAAATAAAAATATATAACCAAAAAGAAAAAAGCCAAAGAAGTGCTATGAAATAGCTATGTGTGCAGGTGTGGCAGCAGGTAAAACTTCAAATCAAAGAGAAAACTGTCACACTGGGAGGGCTTATCTCTGAGCTATCACATGCAGCCATTCAGATACTGGAAGAAGTAAAACTGAAGCAATATGGCCAAGCTACATTTGGGTTTATCACAGAGTAAGAACTAGGGTGAGGAATGGAAGAGTCATCACATCATTACAGAGAGAAGGAAACCAAACACCACCACACAACAGTGAGAAATGGAAAACAAACCCAGGGCTGACCAGAAAAGAACGTGGCCTTTGGGGTGAGAGCCCAGGGGTTCTAGTTATCACAACAAGTAATATCTGTACCCTGGAGTGGTCTCTGGCCCACTGTGCAATGTTCTACAGAAGCTACAGGCACATGCAGAATCTGTGGTAAAAATCAGAATTGGCCAGCTGAAAGGACTGACAGACACAAAAAATAAAGGCTTTAACAACCAACATGTGAGAGAAATGAAAGATGCTGAAGAAAAATGGATCTTAAAGATGCTGAGCCACATACAAAGTGAACTTCAGAGGGTTTTTTGGTTGTATTGGTCTGTCATTTTAGCTTTGAAATAAAAATTAAAAATAATTAATCATTTATTCACTTTGAAAAGTGCAACTAGACCTACCATAACACAAACATAAAAACATCCTTTTAAATGGAATAACAGATTAGAAAGAGATACAGAAAAGGAAAAGTCAATGAGAACAGCACCCTCAAGGACAGCACAAGGAACCTGGACAACCCTGCTCAGGTCTGCATCCTCCCAGGTGGAGGAGGATGAGGAGATAAAGGGTTGTTTTGAAGTTTCAACTGCAACTTTTCAAGCTGCTTGCATGTCACTAAATCACTCACAGAAAATGCAATCCCCAGAGTCCTTTCCATCCCTATCTGACATGACTTTCATCTGGGGGGACTTTCTCCTAGGCAGTCATTACAGAAGCCACAGGAAAATAAAGTCCAAAGTCTCAGCCAGCATCAGATACCAGAAAGGAATGCTCCAGCTTCCATAAGTACATTTGACATGTATGTTCAGGTCTGCAGATGCAATAGCCCAATAATTTCTCTAAGTCCATGCTCTAAATTAAGCAGACAAGAGCAGGATATGGATCCACGTAAATGCCTCTGCAGGCAGCATGCAGCAAGGCTTGGATAAATCAGAATTCATAATGCATTATTTCTTAGAAGTTCTTTGGTTCAAAAATACCAAACCTCCTGGAATTCCCTGACCCCTGGGCACTTGCTTTCATCTCTAAAACAACTAATTAAGAGGATGGAGAGCAACTTCCTCCCAAATGAGAGAAAAAGACGATTTCCTATTTGCCTATTGCAGACTGTGGGCAGAGTTCTGTAAAGGAAAAACACACTTAAGTACCAGACAGAAAAATGCCCCGTTTCCTGTGCAGCAAAACAGCCCCAGCCCTCCTCTGCTTAAGTCAACAGGGTTTTGTTCCTGACTTCCTCTGTGCAGCCTTGGAAACTGTACTTTGGCTGCAAGCAGCATGAAAGGCATAGAAACTGGGAAAAGAAAAAAAAAAAAAAAAGAAAAAAATTAACTACAAACCAAACCCTCTGCAAGTTCAACTCTTCCCTGTTCAGCGACCTCCAGCCATCACTGCAAGATTAGTCAATCCCAGCAGCAGAGTAATATCTCTTAATGCAAGTGGTAGATCCCTCCTGTAATTTATCAGAGAAAAATCCTGGAGAACTTAATTATTAATCCTTCCCTGATTGTTTTCAATTAGCAGCTGAGAGATGCACTCCTATAGGGCTAGATTGTGCAATCTCAGTGTTATGGGTGGGCAGGCTCACAAAAGCAATAGATTGTGCAACCCTCGGTGACTGCTTGAGCGCTTCTAATTAGGCCCGTCTGAATTTAATATAGTAACACCAATTTATACCAGTTGAGGATCTGGCTCACTCCTATTTTAAACTGCCCAAAACGATGCCAAGTGAATCACGGCACCCTGGGAGCTTGCTCGTGACGTAACCCCAGCTCCAGGGCAGGATTCCATCTCCATCCCACTGGAGAGCTCTGCTCGAGAGCCATCGGCCTGGGAGCGGGATCAAGTGTCCTCCAGAACTTCACAGAAACTATGTCAAGGAGACAGAGCAGGAGCGGGTGTGAGCTACAACAGCCGCACGGGCTGGTCGCTCCAGATAGCTCACTGCTTTGCTCCCAGGCCTACCAGAAAAAATTCCACTCTGCTCTGAGTGCTCACTGCGGCCGAGCAGTCGTGTATTGCTCCGACCTACCTCAGCTCAGCCTCCACTTCCACGTCCCCTCTGGTGAGATGGGCTTTGGCCCACTGCACGCTGCCAGCACCTGGGGCAGGCCGTTCTCACGGGCACGGCCAGGGACACGGCCTCACTGCTGCACAGCTAACTGAACTCTAAAACCTCATCTTCCACTCGGCTTTGAAATCTGCTGCTTCTCGTTTTGAAATCAGAAGAGGAAACTGTGTGCATGAAAGCTTATCTAACTCTTATAAATATTATTGATCGGCCTACTACGAGACGCAACACCGCCTTTCAAGTTTGTCTGATGTGGTGCTGGCAAAATAAACTTTGAAAAACTAAGTCAGTTTTGTAAACAAGCACCATCGAGTGTTACTGGATGGCAACATCTGGGGAAAGTTTTCCAAGGGAAAAGGCCATTTTGCTGCAACAAAACTTCAAACAGACTTAAACAACATCTTCTGTTGGGAATAGTTAATCATAATGAAACGTTGCTTTAACACAGAAAGAATCCATTTTAACATTTTCTGAAATGAAAGCATTGAATATTTGAGGCAAAAAATGTATGCAGTTCTAGGTTATTTTTGTTCTGCATTTAAAAAGCGTTATTTAAAATAAAAACACAAGTGACTGATTTCCTTACAACATGTTAGAAAGGAAATATTTAGATTCAACACTCGAATCTGGTTGGGAACAACTACAAGTCGTGCTAAAGAAGTATCTGGCACTATAGATTAAAAGTAAATATGTATGCAAACTCAGCAACTTATAACCATTTCTAGAATTTCTCCTTGAGGTTTCAGAGGTTTTGACAGCATGCTGAGCAACCAGCCACACTCAGGTTAACTCCTGGACTGAAATTCTTCACAGTCAGAGTGCCCATCTACTGTTAACTTGGGAAAGGTGCTTTCACAGCTACTGGATGTTGTCTTTATTAAGCCCAGTTAAAACCATATCTATTTTTCCCCAGTATCATTAAGAAAAAAATTGAATGGAACACAGTGATTTGTGTCCTCATCCCAAAGGAAAACTGTTGGGTGGGTGAAGCTGATGTAACAGAAACATGCATCGCCGGATACAAGAAGCAATAGCAAGGCTGCCAAGGACATTAACAGGAGCTGAGCTAAGGTACCACTGTGTTTCCCTGAAAGTCCCATTATATAATTCATGAGCTGCATCCCACTAGGGAGAGCCAGTCCCTGTAGAAACTGGCTCCATGGTTGCTCCTGGCAGCACACAATTCAATTAGCAGGCATCAAAATCACCGGCTCTGTCAATGAGCGAGCAGCACAGCAGCACGTACACCCTGAAGCCAAGGTTAAAACTCTCCCTGGCAATAGTAAAGGCTTTTCCTGCATCAAGTTATTCTTCACAAGTTCAAAAATTTTTTATTACCTTCCCACCTGCAGTTTTTAACAGGCCACTGAAGATGACAGTTAATGCTGTAGCTCATCAGCCTGCCCAAAGCAACCAGAGCCCTCCAAGTTCCTTGTGGGTGGTGCTCTCCTCACAGAGGTTATGAAGAAGCAGTTGCAAGGCATTCAAATATTGGAACAAATACTCAGGTTAAACTGAACACCTCTTTCTAGATTACTTATTGCCTACTGGTTACTGAAATGTTTTGTGTGTCCAAACTTGCTTAAAGCAATTCCTGAATTCTCTGCCTTCTAAAGGTCTAGAACAAAATCCAAAATCCCAAACAAATCCATCACCCTGGCACCCAAGATGAAAAATAAAAAGCAAGACGCACAGCTCTTCCTGAGAGGTGAGAGAGGCAGCAAATCCTCTGCTGCCTTCACCACTTCACTCAAAATCACTCATTTTCAAGCTCTTCCTTGCTGGCCCATAAGCACCACCAGAAAATCATCACAACCCCATCCACTTCAGGCCCATTCCGAGCAGGAAGCTGGGCATGTTTCACCATACCCACAGGGGAAGAAGCTCAATTCCTGGATCTTTCTCTCTCAGGAATAATTTTAAGCGGGGAGCTGTTTGTCATCATCAGCCCTGCATCTCCCCTTGGTGAGATATAGGGCTTAAGAGGCATCTGCTGAGCCAGGGAGTGATGGAGATGAAAAGAAAACACACAGATGCAATCATCTCACAGCACAGCAGCTTGGCCCACACAAAGGGCCAAGTTCTGCTTTCTGCAATTAAGTAAATATGGTTCATTAGACCAGGAGGAGAGTGATGCACCAGGGACCCTCTTCTACCCAGCTCCCCACGTGCTTCCCCCACCACTCTTTGTTAAAGCACCTGGTGAGGTGACCACAACTACAACCATCTGTAACGGGATGGTGGATGATCTTCTCCAAGCAACCAATTTCAAGGGGTTTGGTATCACAGGGAACAGGAATTTTTCAAAAAATCGCTTGAACAGAATGACTTCTTACAGCCCAAAATCAACTCTCTGCAAATTTGAACCTCAGCTAAGCTCTATTGGCTGATCAACTGTTTGTAACTCAGAAAGAATTGGAGTGCCTCAGCATCTGCAAAGCAAGAACTAGTATTTATGATTTGACTCAACCACTCTGACAATGAGCTCCAAATATCTTGCAAAGTTTTTTTGCTTGCAAGTTCTTCTTGAAGTGCCACGTCCCGTGAGATCCCTGCTGAAAGGCCCTTATAGCAAGCACTCCTGCAGAAGAAAGGGTGAGCCACAAACTGAAAAGTTTTTGCTTAGTAACGCTCAGTCTCTCAGTGTATCCCTGGAGACAGAAGAACAGCAACATTTTCTAGTACAGGGAAAACAGCCTGCAGTTTATATGAAGCACTGGCCTATTAGGTAAAAAAGATGAGAAGGAATTTTCATGCTAAGTACCCTTTTAATAATGAAAGCAAAATAAGTCTTCTGCATCTATGCATATAGTTCTTTGCTGCTTCATTAAGGAAAATTTCATTTACTTGGATTTACTGGTGCATAGACTTCACACTGCAACTCTTAAACTAAAGAAACAGTTGGGAAGCAGATGAACACACAGAGGTGAAGCTTAGCTACCTGCCTTCATCATGGCAACTTGGCCAGCACAAACAACTGAAGGACCTGCCAAAGAGTCAGTGTGCTGTGATCAGCAATCACCTCAGATTTTCAAAGGCATGCACTGGAAAAATAGAAAGTGTCCATGACAAGGGATAAGGCTTTGGTCTGCCCCCTCTTCAGCCACATTTCTAGTCCAAAGTCAGCAGACAGTCAGCAAAGTAGTTATTTCACCAGCTAGTCTGAATAGCAGTACTCCACAAAACCAAGCCACAATCCTTAATCCAAAAGCCTAAATACACAAGACAACCAGTGGATGAAGTGAGAAGTGAGTACGTGAAGTCTTCTAGCAGGACAGAGGCAAACAAGTGGCAAAGCTGGGGAACTATCTTCACATCCTAGTCCCAAGCACCCCAAATGGACCCACTGGAAGTACTTTGGTTCTACTAAAATTGCTCTCACGGAGCTGCACATCCTACTTGCCCAACTGGTTAACAAGGGGAAAAAGGAGAACTGATGAGGTGCAGCCATATGCAGAGGAGAGAGCTGGGGGAGGACCCAGAAGAAAATACAAAGCATATTGTAGGCAGCCTTCATCATGTACTTGACTGATTTTTATTCACATAACTGAGAATAACCTGGTAATTTTTAGCTTCAGAGTTGCAAGGAAAAGTACAGTGAATTCAAATTTTAAGCAGCTGATAAAACACAGTATTTCTATTAAGAAACTTCTCTTTTCATATCAGAAGTCATAACCATGTGTGATTAAGACAATTAATCACCTTCCCAGCAAGGGCCACGTTCTGGGATGTTCTTGTGCCTTTATTTAATGCTGACAAGGGATCTCAGACTACACAGACCAGCATTATGGTTTTTCTTTTGAAGAAAAGTGTATTATTTTCAGCTGAGTGCCCCAAATAGCGAATACCTGGAGCAAAGACTTTCATCTCAGATGGAAGAGCCATCATATAGCTCCTGTCTACTGCCTCATAGAGCTCTACCACCACACCTGACATTGCAGCTCCTCCTCAGGCAAAGCTCCTGCTGCTGATCAGCAGAAGATCTTTCCAAGACTGAACAAGATCAAGTCCTCTATTCACTAGCATAAATTGGATGCATCTGAAAGAATACCCAGCAATTTATGGCTTTGAATATGTTTTTAGAAAAGCCCAGAGCTTTTAACTGCTTTATATTAAAACAATAAATACTTTTAATACATGCAAATGAAACAAAACTGGGAGATTAGAAACTTGGAATTGCTCTGCTCCATTCATAGCCCAAGAAGTTTTAAGGTTAGGGCTCAACACAGCAATACATGCCCCTACTCACATGCCTGTGACTTCCTTGGAGGGATAAGGCAAAAGGATAAAACCTGAGAACTGTACAGAAGCACAGTGTATGCTCCTGCCAGCTTCTCTGGCTAAGGCCCTGGCACACGTTACTTAACTGGAAAATCCATAATCCAGGCATACTTCCAACTGGAGATGCTGAAAACTCACAAATTGACCTTTGTAAATGAAGGCACTTTGTGGTTTTAGGGTCCAAGGTTTGGTTTCTGGGATGCATTTAAAGCTGAAACAGCACTAACAGACATGTTGACAAGATTTTTCCTCCAGACACAAGCATCTCTTAGGATCAGTTATTTTGCTAACGTACCTGTCATTAGAAGGTGGAGATTTCTCACTAGGTTTTTAAATAAATCATCCTGGTCTTAAATCTAATCTGTACCAGGCCTAGAGGCTGAAGAAAACCTAAAAGAGTATCTACATTTTAGAAAATGGCAAGGAGGGGAAATGACCTCAGCAGCTGTAGGCACATTAGGCTGACAGGCAAAGCTTTAGATCAGATGATGAAAGGAGTATAATAATGTGAAGGTAAAACAAACAAACAAAAAACAAAATAAAGAGACCACATGAGCTTGCCGGACAGATCATATCTCTCTAAGCTAATATATTTTTTCTTGGCACAGGAAGCTTTGAAGATCTTCTCTGTCTGAATTTTGATTAATGACATGAGGCAAAATTGACACAACATCATCCAAAATTCTGGTCACCAGTATTCAGAGGTGAATTTAACTTGAATGATGTGCAGGGAGGGTTTCAAAGCAATCACAGAACTGGGAGTATGCTCTTATTAAAGAAGACTAAAAGAGCTTGGCTTCCACAGAAGAGCAAAAGGAAGACTCAGAGGGGTATGATTATTGTCTATAAATACATCCACTGCACAATCAGTTGAGAAGAAGAGGAGCTATTCAATCTAGAAAGAAATAAGAACTGAGACTCCGATGAGTAAGGGCAAAATTAGGACTATTTTTCTTTAGATACTGAAAGAAAAAAAATCACTTTTTAAATGAAGTTTGACATGTTTCTGAATATAAAATAACACACGCACTAAACAATACCCAAAACCATAGAATTAACACAGAAAAACTTCTCCTATAATACAGACGCAGAGGAATCATATTTATTTACAGGTAAGTCCTTGACTTTTCACCATTCCAACTGCCAACTTTATCTAAAAAGTTCCTTCAGGACAGGTAAGAGGATAGTTTGTCAAATGCTAATTGATAAGTGGCCTATTTTGCAGGTCTTGATACTCCAACAATTTCAGTGGAGGTTTATCCCACTAAAACTTTTACTTCCAGACCCTATGTGAACATGAGAGAAAAGCAGCAGAAAGGAAAGCTTTTCCCAGCCAGATCCTCAAGGGTTTGCTCCTCTAAAGAAGGCTGAAGAACACAAACTATCAACTGAAGACCTCCACATACAGCCAAGGAGATGAGAAACATTCAGGTGAGTGCATAACATCAGCATAAAAAAGCATCACTTTGCCCTAAGGGAGATTGTATTTTGCTTCTTCAATGAACATAGTTCCTAGTGCAGGAACTCAACAGCAGCTCTCAATGGCCATTTGCTTCTCCTTGGGCTGTGCTGGCAGGCAAACAATTCTTCTTCTTGGAGAACACTCCATCCTCCTGCAGCTCATTTCACTTCACCTGCTGTATTTTAATTTCCCTTCTTACCTCTATTTGCTGCTTACCTTGTAAATAGAAGTGAGTTTAGGACATAGTTATTTGTTTGGTACTTATTAAGGAATTAATTAGAGGGGAGTAAGAATTTCTTGCTAATTTATTTTGTACAAGCTGTAATCATTATTATTTTTGCATGCTCCCAGGGTTTATGGATAAGTGCATTTTAAAAATCAAAGCAAAAAAAAAAAAAAAAGAGAATCCCCAGATTAGAATCAGTGGGTGAATCTCTAAAGATTTAATTTACATTCATCTACTATTAATCTGAATGCATAATATTCTTCATTATTATTTTATAAATCTCTAGATAGATCTGGGAAATTATTTTTATTAAGGTATTTGCATGTGCGTGCCTCAAACTCTTCTAGCCCTGGCAGCTGTACTTGAAACTGGAATTTACACTGAATGAGGAAATATGGGTCATTCTGCAAACACAACAGAGATGAAATCAATGGCAACTTGTTGGAAGACCTTGAATTCTCGCCAAGCCACGTTTCCCAAAATACTGTGCCCTACACCACACTCAAGCCTCACTTATCAGCAACTCTGTCCTGCAGGAGCCAGCTGCTCTGAGCATGGAAGGCACCCCCACGACATGTAACCAAGTCATAACTCAGCAGAGAATTGGTGACACTTTGACAGGTGTATGACTAGGTCTTCTTGTCTTTAACCAAACTTAATTTAACCACTCTTAATTTTGCTTTTGTCTCATTGCCTTGGTCTAACAGTTTGAGGGCTGCTGTAAGAGGGGTTTTGTAACATCTACCTGTTGTCTCCACTCGTTGACAGCACAAAGACATTTTTCTCTCCTAGCAGGGTGCTCTGCTCTTTCCTGTTTATGTTTTGGTCCAGTATGTGGAGTTACATGCAAAGCACCAAGTCCAAGGTTAGCCCTTATGTCTAATGATGTTTCCTGATTTAGCAGTTCCTTCTACTGCATTCTTCTCTTCTCTTCTTTCCCCCATAAACGTTCCCAGTTCTGTTCTCTGGAGCATAATTACTCTAAGTACCTTTCCCCCAGCAGCAGCACGCTAATAACACTTCCTGGGCTTTTAAGAAGATTTGTCTTCTTGAAGGTGACTGAAACATCTCGAAAAAAGTATCCAAGGGCTCAATCCTGACAGGGAAAGTGCAACAGAAGATTAGGACCCAAATGCTTTGTGGATGAAAAGATGAACAAGTGTTAAAATAGTTTGGAATATATGTTTTATGCATGTTCTAAGATATCAAGTACTTGTATGTGGGAAGATCTAACGCCTTCCTGCCTGGAGAAACACCTCTGGATTTTAACAGTCAGACAAGTTGTCTCTTTCTACCAGACCTGTGAAAATACAGCCAAGTTTGGACAAACCAAAACATGTGCAGATCAAGAATTTCTGATAAGGAATATGAAAAATATTAAGAATATAGGTTGATATTATGATTCTCAAAAAGATCAGGAAACTAAATTAAGTTTATTCTAGCATTTTGTTACTTTTAAATGGTTTAGTCTGCACCCTAAGCTATCTTTTATCAAGTGTCTCATTTCTAAATAAAATTTCATGTGTAATAAAGTGATTGTTAAGAATCAAGTGTAAGAATTAGCATCTTGTTCAAAGCAGGCTAGGCTGCTGCCAGAATAACACCCAAAAGCACTCTTAATGGGTAAAAGCATGCTAGCTAGAGAGGAAAAGAAAAAAAGCCTCACAGACCTGGAAAATGGATGTGTTTTTGGTAATTACGTGGTTTGAGGAATGCTATTTTTGTCCACATCTTCAAAGAAACTTTAAATTATGGAAAGTAAAGAGATGAAAATCAGCAAGCACAAAGTGTTTTGTTTTTTTTTTTTTTTTCCCCAGAAAAATGGTAGTTTGAAAACCAACAGTGAAAGAAGACAGTTTAGGAGAACAAAGGGAACACCAACTGGGGAGAGGCTTGGGTTGGTGAAATCACCTGCTGTGTTTTAATCCATTCACACATCAGATCAGGAATTTTACTGATGAGATTTTAATTTGGGCTTGGCCCCTCTTGTGAACCCCTCCCATGACCACAGCCAGGCTGGCTGTCAATCAGGACAGTAGGGGTGATGACACAAGATACTCAAAATTCTCAACGGTCTGACAGCTAAGCCCATTAAAAGGCACATGGCAAAGGAAAGAGCAAATAAACAGGAACTTGTTAGAAGGTCATATTTGTATGTTTTGTGGTGTGTTCTTGCAGCTTTATGATGATATTTAGGGTTATATGGGGTGATTTTTTAATTATTATTTATAAATCCCATTTCCTGTATGAAAATTAGAGGATTAAACACAGTGTGGGACGTGTAGAGGGACACACAAGATTTTCATCATGTATCTGCTGGGCTGTATATATATTCAATGAAAAATATTTTATCCAATTAAACCACAGAAACTCAGATTCTCATGACCTTTCCCCAGGTACCTGATGAGCAAGCTCCACAAAGTAGAGGCCACGTTTCACCATGTTCCCTTATTTTTGGCAGGGTGTTTTAAATGAAACCATCGGTGGCCAATCCACAAAGCTTCTCACAGAAGGGTCAAGGGTGGCAGCAGTGAACATGTTTTACTGAATAATGGGCAAACATAAAATGTGCAGAAACCATGACACCAGCATGGGAGATGGGAAACAGCTGCTTTCCAGTAATCCTGGCTCTGGCCTCACTGGGCCAGACCTGGAGATGTTAGTCAATCTGACTAAGGGAGTCCAAGCCTACGCTGCCACAGAAGAGTTTTTCCCATTAGGTATGAAGTGTTAAGTAATCTTATACATTTACTCAAGCCAATAATTACTATTCCAGAAGTTTGTGCAACTAAATTTCACTGCAGAGCAACTGGCTAGCACAAAGCCAAACTTAAAAAAGACATTTTGGCCATGACTTTTTGATGGCACTGGCTGATGTGCCCTAAACCACAAGCTAAAAAACTTCCTAAGATAAACGTGGCTCTGACGCTCTTCTGATATTGTTCCATATATGAAGAATTTTAAGAGCTTTGCTGCAAACGTAGCAATTGTCTTCAAACCAACCAAACAAAACCCAGAGCTGCTTGTGACCTTCTTTCTTTCAAGTCTACCTGTATTCCCATTATGAAACCTGCCTCTTCTGTAACAAAGAAAACCCCACATATACAAATACATGACTTTGTAAAACTTTATACTTTTTCAGCGTGGATTATAATCTCCAGGATCTTCCAAACCTGACTGTAATCACTCATCTGCATATCCACAGCTCCTGGTCCAGGGGTATATGAAAATGTAATGGCTTGCCAATTTCCTTTCCTCAAGCAAATACAAACTTCCATTCACAAAAATCTGCAGGAAGAGCTTTAATTTCTCTGAAGATCAGGCTTTATGTATCAGCCCAGAGCAGGATTTACCTTTTTCAACACAGAAAGGCTTCCTAAATTTCTAACAGTGTTTATCTGTTCTTTAAAACTGGGTTTTATTCAGGCTGGTAGAGGCTTAATCTCTCCCAGTAGTCCCAGTCTTTTCAAAGGGATTATTTACCACCTCAATTAAAGGAGAACAGAATAATGTATCCAATTAAAAAGATTAAGGAGCTGGAGTTTTCTATTAAATTTGAAATTACCCTCAAATTACAATTGCAACAATCCTTACGGATAAACAAACCTTAGCCAATTATTGCAGCAGCAAACCAAATTAAGATACAGTCTCAAACCAGATTAACCACGAGATGAATTTCTTGAACAAGGACGTGCCCAAGATGGCAGGAGCCTTCAGCAGCCTGTTTTACACAACCCAGCCTTGTCTTTACGGCCCTGAAGGAGGAATACAGATCATCAGGTGTTGTGAAAGCCCAAATGTTTAAAATCACAGAGCTGGTTTAGCACCAGCAGGATTGGTATTTAAATTTTTTTTTTCCATTATTTTGAATCATTTTTGTTATGTGTTTAAACAAACTAATTTGTGTTTCAGAAAGAGCCTATCAATATTAGAGCAGCATGTCTAACCTTCACCAAATAAATCAACCAATCCAGACTTTTATTGCCCTGCATATAGTATCCGCATTGGATCATCTCATAAATTATTGCTCGCCTCTGATTCTCAGAAGGTTTTGAATGATCCATTACCAAGCAAAAGCTTAAATAATGTAATATTATTATTCCATTGATGGCGTGTAGTTTTCCCCCCCTCCAAAATTCAAAGTTAAATAGAACTGCAGGCTGGGCATATTGACTCCATACATTTCAGAAATATGGGAGATGTTTCTTTGTTTTATTTTATACTTGTCATACAGGGACAGGAATCTGCACATTGCCTGTTCCCCTGGCAATAAATCCCAAGGAAAGACAATGGCAGCGTAGAGAATATTTCTCCACATCCTCTACTGTCAGATCGATTTTGTTTCTGAAGGGCTTTATTGCTCCAGGAGAATCCAAGGCAAACTAAACACCAGGCAGCACGAAGGAACAGGAAGGACTCGCTTCCTGAATGGATTTAAAAGGGAAACTTTGGAATTGGACAGAGAACTAACATTTACTTTGGCTACAGAAATCCTCCCAGAGTTTCCCTGGAATACAAATCCTCCCCAGGCCCGTCCCAGCACGTTTCCACATCTGGCAGCTGCTGCAGAAAGGGTTTCACTTGGGGCGCAGACGCAGCGACTCCTCCCAGGCTACCCCACAGGAACACTACCACATGCCCCGCACGAGTGACACATGCCATGAGAGAAGAGCACCTCAGACTGTCCTCAGTTCACTCCTGCTGGGACATCCTGCAACGCCACAAACCTCTGGAGAGCTTCAGAGCCTGTTAAAAGAAATGCAGCCCGTGCTTTTCTCTGCTTGCAAGTCCAGGAACCAGCTATGCACTTGGTAATAAAATGTGTCCTGCAGAATCAGGACTTCTCCCTTTGTATGTGTGTGCAGCAAGTCCCTGCTTCTCTTCTGTTCCAACCTCAATATTGGATTGTTCTCAGGGTTCTAAAAGTTATACAAACAGGAAAAAAAAACAATAATAAAATAAATCCTGTTTCCAAAATCAGGTAGGGAAATGGATTTATTTCTAAGAATTATGGTAGTATCTGCCACTTATCATAGGGCCTCATACAGCTGCATTTATGGCTCCTTGAGCCCAAAGATATGGAAAAAAAAACCCCTGATTTTAATTTATTATGTCATTTCTATGGCTTTTATGGAAGGCATTTTAACAACTGTCTACTCTGCATGCAGGTTAACATATGTCTTATATGTTATGGAGTCAATATCCCACCCACTGTAAATCTCAAAGTTCATTATGCCCTGAATTAAAAGCTGTAATGACTTCTAAAGATGACAGTACAATCTGTAATGTCAATACCACACTGTAGTCCACGGTTATAATTTGTTAGATCAATAATTCACCACAGTCTACTAAACTTAGTACTGGCTTCCTCAAAGGCACAAAAACAAACGTTTAAAAGGTTCTCATAGCATATTTATAGTTAACTATAATTAGCTCTGCAGCATGGCAGCCCTACAGCACAGAAATGGAGTATATAAATCAGCGAGCTCCACTTCACACTCATTCTCCAAAGACTGGTGCAAACAATTGCAAAACCTCCTCCACATCATGACAGCACAGCACAGTCTGCCCAGCCAGCAAGACTTCCTGATGTTTTGTTCTCCTTCCACTACATCAGGAGTTTGAGCAGAAGCTGAGGGCTGATTCCTAAGAATCAGCTGCTGAGTGGGCTCAGGTCTTTGACCTCCAGTTGTCACAGAAGAGGCCTGGCTGTGGGACCATCCCAGCTTAAAGGGACATGTCCCTACCCCAGCCACCACAGAATTCAACAGAGGTCCATCATGGAGAGGTCCTCTCCTTACTGCAGCTGCCTACTCTGTTCAGATGTAACCCTCTGGGCAACATTCCAGGCCCTGTTCAACAGCTATCTGCAAAGCCAAGGCACTGATTTTCAGGAGCAGGATGAACAGCACGTGTTAGCTTGGTTATCTGTATTACTTCACACTGTATTACTCAAAAACCCCAAAACAGGGTTTCTACGGCATGCAAAAGCACTGGCTGAGATCTGTGGTGTTTGAATGCTTTCAGAAGCTTGGCTCTACCTTTGGGATAGATATGAGCTCCATTAAGTAGAAAAAAAGAAAGAAAAACAACCAAAAGCCTAGCTGACAAGTGTTGATGCATGGCAGCTCAAATGATACTGCACACTGCTGGACTCCTTTTTTTCATCTATATGCCAGCAACAATTGACCTAAGGCAAGACTCTTTTATTGCAACTTTTGGCAGACTACTCAATATCCATTATTTACAATTGTGCTTTTGTGTGTGTGTGTGTTTCTGCTGCAGTATCTCTGTTTAATTGTCACGTCCAGATAGGGTTTAAAAATAATTATTCAAAGTTCATTTAGTAAGGGATGCAGATGCAAGATACAGGAGAAAAATAATACCAGTCAGTATGAAATTACCTTCCTAACAGCACTTCTGCAACGTAGCTCTCCATCAGAAAGTACATGGCAAGCTAGCACTAGAAAACCTCTACCAGGGCTTGAGACCTTTTTTTCATGTTTCCTTCAGTAATTCAACACCTTTTGTTTTCCTGATCTATAGCAAGCAGCAGCTGCCTGGACCTGCACTTGCCAAGTCCCACTTCCACCACCGTGCAAGCACAGAACCGACACCACAGATCTTGCCTAGGAAAAAACCCACAACATAACAGTGCCCACATTTTAGGCAGAGCTGCTGGAAATAACATCTGAGAGCTCAGGGACAGGGAGGGGGGAAGTGCACAGGAACTCTCCTCTGCCTTCCTGGGGTATTTGCTCTGAGCACCTTGATGCTGTAGGACAGGATGGTGCCGTTACACACACGCTGCCCAGCACTGCAGGAAAGGCTTTGCCTTCAAAGGCAAACTTTCTTCTGGCTGGGGAATAATCCTGGACTACAAGACAAGTAAGGAACAGGAGGAAGCAAAGGAGCCCAGAGAAGAGAATGGGGCATTAAGGGGCTGGCAGAACATACTTTATTTTGTTACATACTCCCAGAATTTCTTCTCTGGTGAAGAATTCCAAACATACATCAACAGGAAAAAAAATCCAACTCAATAACATCAATAATTTTTAAGGTATTACTTGTTAAAAAAATATTCAAAGGTTATGGATGAAGTGGGAAAAAATTATTTAAAAATCGATGTTATTCTTTTTAAATTAAAAATACATATAGCCCTACAGCCAAATCCCTCTTTCCTTTCCAGGCCAAGAAGACAAATCCTACAGGCCTGCTGCCCAGGAGCAAGATGCCAATTGCAAGCAGCAGTGAGGCACCTCAGCCACCTCCTGGGATAACAGCCCCAGTAGAAAAAGCCCACGCTGTGCACCAGGGTGACAGGGACAACAGGGCTGGGGGACAGCACCAGTGGCCATCAGAGGACCTGGTGTAAGCATGAATCTGCTGCCTCTGAAAGTTGCAGCTCAGAAGTGAAACTCAGCTTGCCTCAGCTGAGCAGGAGGTTATGGAGTTACAGCTGACATGTTTTTGACACGACTTTTCAACAGGGTGACAGGCTTTTAGTAAGCTGATATGGTTTGTCATATGACAAATCAATGTAATGGCCCCAGGTCCTGAGCTCTCCCTCTGGTGAGCTGAGGGCAGATGAGACAGATAACAGTTTGTTACCCAGATACATCTGTGCTTCTCTCTCTCGTGCTCCTCAGACAGCCAAAAGGGTTTCTATGGAAAGGGGAAAGGAGGGGTTGGGTGGGAGCCAAAGCAGCTTCCATATCAAACACATGACACAAAAGTCACTCTGTCTGTACTTGCTTTCAGGGCTCTTTGCAAGTAACCACGGCTTGAAGCATCTCCCTTGCTTTCACTCATGACATGCTCCTTTTTGCAAGCATCTTCTAGTGAGTGATAAGAGAAAGCTTTGGGCTGGAATTTGCAAATGCACTGAGAGTGGGAGTTGCTCAGCTCCCCCTGGAATAAATGGTATAAATACTAGCAGTGCTAATGGAGGAAGGCAGCCAAGAATCCTTCCTCTGAGACATGAGCTTGTATGAATTACCTATCCTGCTAGGACTCTTGGAGGACAGCAGAGCTTTGGCAAAGCTGCACTCTGAACATCCCTTTCTAAGCCAGCATAGCAACAAAATTAGTGTAAATGAATAATGGCAGGTGAAAAAAGCTTCAGAATGTCATTTTGCTGTGCACTAAACATAGTCCAAGCGTGTGCAGTTCTGTTCTGAAATGCACCTCTAAAAAAAGCAAATAACTTTTAAAACCTATTTTAACACTTTTCTTTGCAAAGGGTCAGATTTTGCCCATTTTTTTGCAGTCCTTGAGCAAAACATTGCAGAGTGCCAAACTGCAACAGAAATTACTTTACTGCTGGTGCACAATCAAGAGTAGCCACAGAGTTCTGTACCTCATACAGTCTTCATGCAGGGATTGTAAGAATCAAAACTGCAAGAAGAGAAATTGCTGCTCAGGGAGCATGGGAATGGACTAGCATAGTGCTACAGGTTCCCCAACAAACTCACACAGTGTGGAGAGACAAGCCTTTCAACAGGCTCCTGTCGGGATGCTGAGCCAACAGATCCCATCACCTCTTCATTTTTGCCATTCATAGTTACCAAGTCTCCAAATGGGTTTAAAAAATGGAAAAGGTAAAATCCTTACTCCAAGCTTGTTGCAGACAGGCTGAATGCTGGGGAAATGCTAAGGGCCAAAAAGGGTAAATTCCCCATCCAGCTGTGCCTTCTGGCTAACAGCATCCCTTCCTAAGATGCTGCCTGTATTTCCACAGGCAAGAACTGCTCACCAACTGCAGCCCGTTTGACTTACTCCCCTTCCTTTCATCCCCCAAGAAGACTTCTTTATGGCATCCCCTCCTCAGGCTTGACCTTTCCTGGCCCTGCCAAGCCACTGCTGGTCTATCCCAAGGTTTTTGTGCATTTACAAAAGTGACAACCTGACCTCCTGTAAAAGTCACTTTCACAACATATCAGGCAGAGAGCCAGAAGACACACACACACACCTCCTCCATACACACTGCATGTAGCACCAGCCTGACTTGCTGGCATGGGAAGCAGAAGGAGCTGGACCTCTTCTTCCCTGAGCTAGTGACTGCTGGTCACTGCTGTCCTCCACTCCCCCAGGGCACTGGTTGGTGCACTCAGCTGCTGCCCACAGAGGTTAAGGGAAGGCTGTGCACAACTCACTGGTGGCTTCTGGCAGGACCAGGTTAAGCCAGAAGCAAGCCCTGTCTGGAGGCTCGGTCACCTGAGTGCAGCTGGAGACATCATCCATGGGCCAGCCTCACCAGCACGGAGTGAAAGGCACCGTTCACATGCACTGGGCAAGCAGCAGCTTTTTCAGAGTGCAAGAACAGCAACGGGAAGAGCTCTAATGGCCACGAGGTTCCCTTGGGTCTGAATTTCCAGAGCTATCCAGCCCCACGCTCCTTCAGCAGCAGCCAGGAGTCATCACCGTGGCTGCCTTCCCCTCAGCATGCTGCCAGCACAGCACAAGGCTCCGAGCGTGCAGCGCCAGGCAGGAAGGAAGGGGATTTTTAAGACCCAATTTCTGTTTCTGCTACTTCAGGTGTTTGTTAAAATCTGCTCTAAAATCAGCAACAGAATAACAGTGTTACTTTTAGGACCATTCTCCTAACATACACAAGAACTGTTACAAGTCAGCTCTAAGTGTAAGTGCAATATGAAGTGTATCCTTACACAATTTAAGTCTAGATAGTGTGCAATGGTACAGCTCCTAAACTGCAGTTCCTGCTTCTATTTACCTGCCACAGCCTTTCTGTAGCTTCCTCTCTCTCTTAACATTCGCAGTTCTGGACTACAGAGTGTAAGTGGCCAGGCTAGCAGCAGCTGTGCTCTGAGAGACAGAAGGATTCCTGTCCCACCAGAGCAGAAAGGTCCCTTAAGGCTGAGCTGCGAGCAGGGCACAGCACATCTGCTCCACACCATCAGCCGCTGGAGACCACCTTCACCCCCTTTTCTAAAGGAGACCCTTAAGAAGCTGTAGAGTCTCCATTTGGGTGGTGATGCTCTGAGGTTCAATTTCACTTCAAAGCAGCTACAGCAGCCAAACAGATTTGCTGGCAACTGTTCCTGTCACTTGATAGACCGCAGTAACGTTCCCTGCCAGCAGTTTTGGCTGCGTGGAGCCTGTGCTGGATTCCTGTGTGCAAGGTAGGATTTCACAAATGACCCTTCAGGCAAATGAACTCTCTCTCCCTCCTGCCAACCCAAAGGCACAGTCATTTCAGGCTTGGGACATTCACTCTGACCATAATGAAGTTCCTCAGGTTTATCTAGCATGTCATTACACATTAAGGTGTAGCAAGAACATCTTTTAACTGACCAGCACATGTGAGCAAGAGATGGAAAGACAAGGCTGTTGAAAGGCAATCGCCTGTATCTGCCCTCTCCTGCAATTTCTACACACTTTTGAGGGCTTTGGAGCAACAAGAAAATGAAGTTTATTCCACTTGGAAAACAGGTAGGGCAAAGAAAAAGCAGATTTCCATTTGAAATAAAGATCGTAAGGAGACACACTTTTCATGATGACAGAACTTTTTCTATGACAAGAGAATTAACTCTGTTTTCTCCTTTCTGCTTCTCTAAAGTAGCTCGTTTCCTTTCAGTTGCTAGTTTGCAGAACTAGTATGTGTTTCTTCACAAATATCTTGCTATCAGCATCTGAACTTGTCTTTAGTAACACAGAGCAAATGACAGCATGTAGCTGTACTTAAATTCTGTAAAAACAGAAATCATATTTGTGCTTCCATGACCAGGCAAACCAAAATAATTTAGGAGTTAATTTTAAATGGCATGTGTGTTTAAAAACATACATAAAAAAAAATAATTTGGGCTTGTTTGAACGAATGATGCAATGTCATGGATCATCAGCTTCAACTTCTTCTAGCCTTTGATAGTTTGGTTTTTAGCCACAAGGGAGAAGAGGAAGTTATTTCATTTTGTGGTAAAAAAAGAAAAATAAACAACCCCCTTCCACTCCTCCAAACCCACTCCTCCTCACACACACCAGAAGACCCAAAACCAAACAAACAAAAGCCCCAGACTTAACAACATTAAAAAAAAAACAAACGAGCATGAAATTCCTTAAAATATATCACCTTTGAAGAGAACATTTGGCAACCACATCAAAACACTGAGCAGGGACATGTAAACCCTATCATACCACCTCCCTCTGCAGAAATAAATTGAGAAATCCTGCAACACTTAAGAGATTCAGCA
>NW_008626475.1:126055-141893 GCF_000691845.1 Merops nubicus
AGCAGGAAAAATACTAAATAAATAAAACAACACCAACAAAAACCAGTGGGGCTTTTGCTTGTGTGTGTGTCTGCAAAGACTGAGGTCAGCAGTGTTGGTTGATTTTGCCATCTTCAAAGACATTTAATCTTGTTTGAATTATAACTCAGTATTTACAGTTGGCAAGTCACATCCTCTAAACTTTCCAAAATGTCATTTGTAGTAGCTGCAAAAATAAAATAAAATTAAATGTTTGGGGTATTCTCCTCCACCACCAAAAAAAAACCAAAACAAAACAAAACTCTTTTATACTTATGACTGGTGATCCAAAAAAATTTTTAAAGAAGCTTATGTATTATATGTTTAACATGACACATTTAAGCTTCTCTGTTATTTGCTCTTGATGTTTTAACTATTCAAAAGTTTTCTTTTCTCCTACAATGGCAAGAAAATTCCTTTCTCAAAACAAGCAAAAATCTGACTGCTACCTAATTATGGGACTTGAAACCTCAAATATGATGAGGCTTAGGCTATGCTATAGCTTCACAGGACCCAGGAACATCTGAAGGAAGAGGTGAAACCAAAGGTGAGAAGAACAGCACCTCTGATATGAAGGGGAATTGCACCCCTGATTTCAACAGGACCAGGCTCTTCAGGTTGCCTGCCCAAATTTCATTTCTTTTGTGTCAGTCCCCCATGCCTTGGCATCTTGCCCTCCTATTGCGAGTCACAACTCGTAAATGAGATTTCAAGGCTAAAAAAAAGTGTGAGGAAATGAGATTTCCTACCGCTAAACAAAAATCACAATGAAGTATTACACCAGCTTTCCCAAAAGTGCACATCAGTCACTCTTCTGATAAGAAAATGTGCCAAATAAAACCCAACAGGTGACTCATTTCCCTTTAACTGCTCCCCACAGTGGCACAGCCCTTCGCCAGGGAGATGCTCCAACCCACAAAACCACAGCTGCATGAGCATCTCAGCAGCTGTACTTGCACAGGGCTTCTCCAGAGCAGCCACCCCAAAGATGCCTCTGCTGCACGAAACAAGCCTAGGCAGAAAGCAGGTGCAGTGGGAGGAAAATACATGGCAAAATTCAGGCAGTGGATGATCATCTTCTAAACACAAGGTACATTTGTCTGCTCTACAAGATCATCATCATCATCATCAGTTGTGTGTCTCAGAAGAAATCTGGAGTCATATCTTGCTGTCTGTTTTGCAAACAGAGTTAATGAGAGTCATGTGGATAATGTTTTTCATTAAATTGAGGATATGAGCCTAATTCAACTGCACTGAAATCAATGGGAGCCTTTCTATTCATCTTAATGAGGCCGAATCAACTTTTATAACACTAGGATGCAAACCCCTTCTCTCCTTCTGCCTCTCAGAAGGTATCTGCTATTTTCAGAAGAGTCTAAGGACAACTTACCACACCAAAATTTAGTCAGGTCAGGTGAAAATGTACATCCATGAGGGCACTTCTGTATGGAAATACCTTAGCTCATGATGAAATGTTGCATATTATCCTTACTCTACCTGTCTTTCAGAGTTATAGTCATACTAAATTAATAACATATTTTTAAACATGATCTGAGAAAAAAAACCAAAACTCAAAAGGTATGGCCAAAGAAGTAATATTCATATGTGGGATATGTCCAGAGAACTGTAGCACAGTTAATAACATTTTTTTTAACATGATCTGAAAAAAAACCTCAAAAGGTATGGCCAAAGAAGTAATATTCATATGTGGGATATGTCCAGAGAACTGTAGCACAGTGTTGTTTTTTTATATAAAGCAGTGTTCATATTATGAATGTAAGGAAAATAAAGTACACTAATAAAAAAAAAGCTACAGAAACTGCCTCATTTTTTTTCCAAAAAGAAACCACCCGATTAGCTTCAAGCACTTATCTAAAAGAAAGCCAAAGGAAAAAAATGCCCTCCTCCACGTAAGACCTTCAAATGATGTATTTTAACAGGTACATCACCTATTTCCAGGGAAAGCAAAAATGGAGTATGGATTGTGACTCCATCAAAGGACTCCTGTGTTCTCCTCTTACCCTTGTTTAAGGGCAGCACATGGCAGCACCTCCATGGATCATTTTTTCCAAGTTTCTTTTATAGCTTCTTTTGTTTGTTTTATACTAAATAATGACGAGGTGATGGGCAGGAAGGAAGGGCTGCATCAGACCAAAAGTATGCCAGGAAAAGCTGCAAGGATGGACAGGATTGTTGTTGCTGGTCCCACAGCAGTGCCCAGAGAGTGCTGCCCCTGCCTGGCTCCAAGGCAAACAGGTGGGCAGCCAGACTCCAGCCACACGAACCCACCTCACCCTGGTGTGAATGCAGTGGCTGCCAACTGCAGACAGATTGGGAACGGAAAGATATTTTACTTAGCTGTTGACTTTCAGCCACTTCAATGGCTGCTCCACCACTCCTGGCAAATAAATCTCGTTGCCAACCTAGAGAAACTTCCTCTCCCCCTGGTTTTCGTGATTTTTAGCAAAGACTCCTAATATTATCTTTACTCCTTGTTTTCCTTGTAAACTGCACACATTATGCCAACCTCCTTCCCAGCCCTTTGGAAGCTCTGCACTTCAAAGGGACAGAAACTCCTCGTGTGGCATATGTGCAGCTTCTCTTACTGTTAATGAGGGTTGTGTGTCAGAAGTTCATCCAGGGAGGTTGCTCTAGTTCCTTGCCCATTTCCTGTAGCATTCAGGGATGCAATTCATCTCGGTCTAGTACTTTGTCAACTTTTCATACTTCTAATTACCTCATTAGCTGCTTCTCTACTCCAGTCAAACCTTTCTGTTTTCTACATTGTCTTTCTGAGTCCTACTCTTGATCCTCAGGAATTTTTTTTTCACCTTTCCATCCTGTGTGTGGAAAGCAGTTCTGAGCAGCCAAGTGCACTTGCTCAGTGAACCTCCAGCTCTTGCCCAGCTTCGTGCCTGAAGGGACATGATAATTAGGCACATGCCAGACAGATCACATCTGATGCCTCCTGCTTTGCTCTCTCCAGCTGATTGCCTTTTATCAGCACCTTCAGTCATCCTCAGCTTGCTTTTCCACATCCTTGCACGCCTGTCACTTCACAAAGAATTATTTTAATAAGGGGTATCTAGAGACAGACAGGATGGAAACAGATCTGAAAAAGAACCACAGAGAAGGTGACATCAGACTCCAAATTCTGGGTTTCCATGGCTAAGAATAAGCCATATATGCTAGCAGAAGTATGAAAAGACTCTCTGGAAGGCAGAACATTAAGGATCCACGAGAAAAGCAAACTATTTCTGTTTGCAGTTTACCTCATTAAAAAGAATAACTTCCCTTGCATCTGCAGAGCTCTATCTAACAAGCTGTTCAGATCTTTGCCACTCTGGATCAAAATGCACCTTATGAAAGTGGATTCTGGCCCCTAGCTTCAGCTTTTTCTACTGCTTTTGCCTCGCAGTTCTCACTTGTAGCCCAATTCTCATTTTTATCTCATTCCTTTTCTCTTGCAGCTTTCACATTACCTCCAAATGTGGCACTGTCAGCAGGAGTACCAGGCTCTGGCTCTGTCCTGCCATAAGCCTTCCCTCCTGCGTGATCCTGATGCTCCCCAGGCACTCAGAACATCTCCAGTTGATTTACTCAGCTTTTGGTTTATAAAGCATATGAAAAAAAAGTCATCTTGGCAAGAAAATAGAGCTACAACGATTCTATCAAAAACAATTAAACTCACAAGTGCAAGTCAACAATTTCCTCTCCCTGAAAAAAAAAAAAGAAGAAAGGGATTGAATCCAGCAGATTAAGGCCAGTATTTGATTCAGGGCACCTTCCTGGCAAGAAGAATAACCCAGTTTGATGGCCATGTACCACGCTGAGTGTATGTTGCTAGGTGTTAGCACAAACATCTTTTTATTTCTGTTGACCAGGAAGCATCAAACTGAGAATGGTTTGATGGGAGCATGGATCTCCACATTACTGATGGCACAGAAGGATTTCAAAACGTTTCCAAGAAGCTACAGACAAAAGCCTGGTACAGAAATATACAAGGCTCAGAACACAGAGTATATAACAAAAACTGCTTTCCAAAAACAGTACCAAACAGCTTCACTGTGACAAGGTGCCCAGAAACCTAAAACCTGTTCAGACCAGTCTTCAAACCCAAAAATTCAATAAGATCCTACTCTCAAAACAGCTCAAGTCTCAGTTAATTTTAGCTTCACTGTGACAAGATGCCCAGAAACCTAAAACCTGTCCAGACCAGTCTTCAAACCCAAAACTTCAATAAGATCCTACTTTCAAAACAGCTCAAGTCTCAGTTAATTTTCAAAAGGTCCACCCGTGAGCAGTGAGGTCTTCTGAAAATGTTGATTTTGGTGCCAGTTTGACCCACTAACAGGTGCAAATTGCAAACCCCAGCTTGCCTTGCCTGATCTGTGCAACAGAACCTGCTGCTGTAGATGGGTAAAGCTCCTGGTCTGAAGTCATTTCATGTCCAGTCGCTGCTGGTGGTGCAACCAAGGAAGCTGGGGGCAAACCTGCAATGTGGGGGAGAGTAAGGCTGAAAATCCAGCCTGGGTTCTCAGTGACAAAATCCTTCCAGGTATTCTGAAAGGCAGCTGACAGACTGGAATGAACACCAAACTGGAGGGATAGAAGAGTTACCTTTTCCTCCATTTTCCTCTCATTCTGTGGTTGCTTCCAGCAAGCACCTCTAGCCTCCTGTTCTCATGATTTGTTGCTTCTACACATGAGTTGAACCTATTCTTTCTTTATTCTGTTTACCTTTTCATCTGCTTTCTTTGGCACTAGTCAGATTGAGAGCTGATTTCTTTCCTTTAATCAAAAAGTGCCCTTCCTCTCTTATCCACACAGTCCTAAAACATATAGCTCTGACAGGCAGCAAGGTTTGGGGGCAGAGAATTTGTTCTTGCTTTCTATGGTTTATTTGGATTTTGTCTTTAATCACCTCTCTCCTGCTCTAGAAGAATGTTGCTGGGGGGATCTGTGTGATCAGATCTCTGTTGATGGGAGTACGTGGGAAAGGCCAGGCAAAAATAGTTTTTGATCTTTGGATGAAGTGAATGGCATCAATCCTCTAGGATGGGAACCAAACAACAGCCCATCAAAGCCCTTAAAATAGGTTACAAAGCAAGACAGCCATTCACACAGACAGGCAGCCATACCAGCAGGATGGGAGGGAATGAAGCAAGCCAGCTATGCTCCAAAGGATGGCTGCTGCCAAGGAAAGAACTCAGAATTGGAATCAGTTACAGGATTTTGATTCCACCCGTGGCCAGCACTTCCAAAGCATTCAACACTCACCATTGAGAGCAAATTTCAAAAAGGGTTCAGTTAGCTCTCATTTGGGCAAAAAAAGAAGTGGCCAATTTTTCAAAGAACCAACACCTGGCAGTGAGCTACTTCTAACACCAGCTTAGAAGGCTCTGGTGTTAATATGTCCTTCTCTCCTTATTCTGCAGCTCTCCTCAGTTTGCTAATTCAACCTCATCTTTCAGGTATGTTCAACATCCACCCAGTTAAACCTTTCTGTTAGCTCCTTTGCAGCTGTTTCACTTCTACCCTCACATCCTTGGTTATCATTCTCAACTCACTAGCACTGCTCTCTCCTTTGCCAGGTCACATTTGGTTTGGCCCTGGAAGTGAGCCAAAGCCAGCCACACATCCATAGCTCCCCACTTATTTCCTTTTTAATGGAACACAGCCTCTGGTACCCAGGTAGTGAAATCCTTCCATTTTCTCACCGACCTTTTTGCATATTTTAAGAGGTTATTTTGTGGCTTGTGCAAATAGCACAGCAGAGTTCATAGAGATTGGTGTTGTCTTTCCCACATCCTGACCTCTCCCACAATATGGCCCCTGAGTGGTCATCTCATAATCAACAGATGCAACAGGTCTCACGCAGCCTGCTCCTGTCACACACAAACACTGCAGGAGCCAACAGGGAAAGAAGTGTTTTGGTGTGATGCATAAAGTTTAATTGTGTTACACTGGAGTAGACAGTGAACCTTCTGCTAGAAAAGACCTAGGCCAGAGCAGAAGGGAATGGAGAAACTACTGCACTGGGGAATAAAATAAGAGAGAACAGAGAAATACAGGGCTGCCTGTACCTAGTGCCAAGTTCTGCAAGCGTCCTTCCTACGCTCCTGGGGAGCCTGATGCACGACAGGCACCAAAGTGCAAACAAAGAGAAGGCAGCAAAGGACGCCCACCTCTGGGGGACTGCTGCAGAGAGGAAGAGCTGAGTGCTGCTTGAAAGCATGGCAAGGAGGCTGCTTGGCTTGCAAGCCATGGCTCCTCACCCCCATAGATGGGGGATAATAACATTCTCTTCTGTCGCAGATTTTGTCATTTAAGTTTGTTGGTTTGTTTTGTTTTGATTTTTCCAGAATGAGGACTAAATTCTATGCTTGTTTGGAATTTTACCTAGAAATGAAATGAAAATACTACAAAATTTTTAAAATATAGCAAAATAAGTTGTATAACTCAGTACTGTACAAGAACAACACTTTAAATGACAGAGATTTCATTTCTGTGCCAGAATGGAAATTCACCATGTTGAGGAATATACCTTGATGCTGTGAATACGTGCCAGGAACATCTCTGCCATTCCTACACAAGTTTTTAGTTCTGCAATATTAAATAAGGCTCTTATTAAAGATTTATCACAACCTGTCCCTTCGCATCTGGTGGCTGTGTACCACAAAGCTAGAAAAGCTCAGCAAAACTCAAGTAGCTGCCATAATGCCTGCTGAGCTTCCTCTGAGTTCCAAAATATCTTCTGACACCAAGCTTGCCGTGTAACAAAATACAGAACTATTTCCATTTAAAAATCCTAATGATGCATTAAGTTAGTGTGTGGAATGAGGAGGAATGAGAGTGGGAGAAGTGTTATGGTTTGTCTGCTTAATAAACATCAATCTGAGTTGTAGTGTAATTTTTTTTAAAAAAAAAAAAGTTTACCAAACTGTACATCAGATTTTAAATTATGTTTCTGTGAATTTGAAAACATTTTTCTACAGTGGTGGAGGGATTCTATGCGTTAAAATTGTTCTGGAGTATTAGATGGAGATTTTCTCTCATCTTCTGAAGTCACTACATTATTGAAGACCAAAATAAAAACAGACTCAAGGGTAAAATACACTTTAACAAAGGACCAGACAGAGCTACAGCCACTGACTAATAAATAGCAGGAACAGCATCCAGACAGGAAGGTTTCTTGCACTGAAGTTGTTTTGCACTGGCAACCAACCTCATGCCAAAATAAAAATAAAATCTCCACTTTTCAATGTGAAGCAATGGTGAAATTTCCCTCTATAACTCCAAAGATTCCTTCCACACTGCAGCTGAACGAACACAAAATGACTCCTCCTCAAAGCTGACACGGTTGCTAGGAAAACAACTGTGAAAACCTAGAAGTCTGCAAACAAAACGTTAGAGCAACCAGGGCCATAAAAATGCCCAGAAAGTAGAGGCCTGTTTCTTAGAAGGCTACAATGCAGAAAAGCAGCTGTGAGTATTGGTGTTAGATGCACAGGGAGACCTGTACACATCTAATGTGACACCAGAGGGAAGGAGCCATTGCATTCCAGGGCTGCCATGAAGTTCCCCACACTCCTGAGGCTGGGTTGATGCAGCAGAATTTCTACCTGGTATGGAATAGTAGTTTTGTGTTAGAAAATACACACCTCTTGTTCCTAACCCTTACAGGGAGAGACGATTAAGCTGCTCTCCCAAATTTAATTAAGTACTGCATAGTCACAAAATATGTCATAACTGTATTTTGTTATAAACCAATGGGGATTATAGGGCACATAATCAGGTGAAAAATGGAGAGCAGAAGTTGCACAGAGGAGTCCTGATACAATAAACCTCCTCATTAAGGGGCAATGGGAAAAGGAGGTGTGCTTCTGGCCGAGCTGTGGAGGGGGACAGAGGCAGACAAGAGGTGCTGTTTGTACTCAGGCCCAGGTGGCAGCAGCAGAATACATGCACCACAAGTATTCTGGCAGCTCTCAGCACCACTGCACACTACTGGCTTTCCACATCATCTGAAGACTCTCAGAATCAATAGCAGCAGGATTCAGCTAATCCAACAGCATCTCTATTGCTCTATTTTACAGCTATGCTGTATCAACTATCATTAGACAATGCAACACACATCTCCACAAGAAAAAAAAAACCAAAACAGAATATATACAAATTCCTGGAGTATCTAAGGATCTTCAGGAAGTGCTGTGTGAGAAGCAAACCTAATCAGAGCAGTCAGGAGCTAGTGGTGATTCCCCAGACACCTGGCTGGCTCGCACTCACACGACCGTGTGCCCTGTGATGAAAGATGAGACTTTCCAAATGAGATTTGAGACTCAGAGACGGTCCTATACTAAAGGAAAGAAAGGACAAAGATAGCATTTACTATTTTTGAGATTCACATCCATTGCCTTCCATTTTATTTTGGTTTTCCCTCTGTTTAAACATGGCATCCCACACTTATTTAACACCTCCTTCGACACTGGTTAATCACTTGATACTCTCTGAACGCCTTCTTGTTAAGGGGGATTTATGGCACTGACCTGATTAGGCAACAACCATTGGCATTGATAATCATTAGGCTAAGATGGTTCCCTGGGAGATGTCCCAGTAAAATCAGCTGTCTCAATTAAGCACATTGCAATTAAGTGGACTATATCTATAGGGTGATCTCACAAGGAGAACAAGGCATTTCAAATACCTTTATTTTTAAAATACATTTTTAATGCAAAATTAGTACTTTTTATTAGAGAAAACTACTTACAGGTTACTCTTCTTTTTTAATTTTTATTATTTTTTGGGGCGGGTAACTGCAAACTCTTATTTCAAAACTAAAGAAAAAAATTTGAAGAAAATCTCAAGATTTTTTCTCCAGTCCCCACAAATCTTTTGGTAGCACATGTCTGTGTCTCTGCTTTGCCTAGATGAAGAGACACAGGTCGCACTCAAGGCTCTGCCAACCAGAGCTGTCCCAAGAAAGTCCCCCTTAGTGCAGGGGCTGAACAACAGGGAGAGCCACTGCAGGCTGTGCACTGACAGAGGCTCCTGTCTGCTGAGCTCTGTGTCGTTTGTGAGGGCAATTGCAGGAAAAGAGGCGAGTGAGGCTGGGAAATGCAGAAAGACAAGCAAAAATCTTCAGTCAGAACCAGCTGAGTTTTGCTGTCAGCAGCTCTCCTTTCTCCAGTTTCTTGGAGGTGCCTGGCCAAGCTCCCTGGGCAGGCCTGTGTGCCTGGGCTATTTCAGCCCGAGATGCAGAGGCTGGTCCCGAGCCCCTTCCATCTGGACACACAACTCCTGCGTGACCTTGGTGAGCTGGCTGGCTAGCAGGATGGGCACATGCCAAGAATCCATTTCTGGTTTGGCTCGCAGCCAGTCCCTGCCCGCAGCACAGACATACATTAGCCCTCCTGAGTGCTCCTCATCTCCAAGCTCTCCTCCTCTCCCCAGTGTCTAGAAAAGGTGGGTGTTTATCCCATCACTCATGGGAAAGAATCGGATGGCAGCTCAGCTTACCAGTGCACAGAGATACCACAAGGGACAGGCTCATTAAGACCTGGCCTTTCAGCACATCTCAGCCTGGCAGACCGGGCGCCAAGTGCGTCACAAACTTTGCAGGGAGCTGTGTTTTTAACCCTGTATAAAAGGCTGTCAGTGATGCATTCCCCATTTCAGGGGAAAGGGAGAGGATGCAGAGCAGGAATCTCTCACACTGACTTGCTGCAGGGCGAATATCTTCAGTTGCAACCAAAACCAATGGGATGCTTGGAGCATATAGAATGCTGTCTAATTTCAAGAAGCCTGTAAAATAATCCTACCTACCTGTCTCAAAGTCAAGGAACACATTCTGCCTCCTTACTCTGTGCCCTACTTTTTTAATATGCAGTCAAGGTGAAAACATCTCCTGCATGACAGTGGTACAGCAAACAGAGATCAATTCCTTGTGGCAGTTCTCTTAGGTGGCACAGCGAGGCATGCCATACACCCCATCAGAAGACAATGTTGCTGTCATCTGTGCAAAGCTTGACTGTGAAGTCCTATATGATAGATGGACACTGAACAATGAGATGAAAACACAATGTCAGAGCATCTCTGTTGATTCAGTATCACCTACTTGTAGCTCTGAATGAGGTAGAACCTATAGGAAAGCTAATGCAGAAAGATATATTTATAGTCTGCAACATAATGCACTCGTAAGAAGACTATAGGTAGGTTCTCAACATAACTTCAACTTCTGGCATGTCTAAGCTCTTAACTTACTGTCATTTCAAATGCTTGGGGTTGTGGGGTTTTTCTTTTAACTGAGGAGTGTAAGTGAAAGAGTTTCTGTATACTCATAAGTAGACAGGCAGTCATCCTTTACAGGAAAGATTTGGGGTCCACTTCCAAGCCACAAAGGACCCATGGCAAATTCTTCTCTCCACCTAGGAAGTTTTGATCTCCTCCTGCCTGCTGCACGTGCCCAGCAGCTGTTCTAGGCAAACCACCAGTGCTGTCACTGGCAGTACTGTGCCATCAAATGGATTGCTGAAATTGAAACCTAGGACTCTAAACCAACTGGGGGGGAAAAAAATAACTTTTAAAATAGGAATTCAATCTTCTAAATCATCAAGACTGTTAAAAATATTACCCTAAGTTTACAGCTTAATCCCCAAACTGTAGGGAAGAGTGAAGCTAGTAGTATGACAAAACTACTTCTAAATTTTTCAGAGATACCACAGCAGGCCTCCTGTCCCTGGCATCAGGCTTCTGGGTGACTGAAGTTACCAGTCCCTACCTCATTTCTGGCAAATTTCATTGAGCCAGTTGACCTGGTATCTCTTGCCCAGATGAGAACAATTAAGACAGAAATGTGCTGGGCCCCAGCGCCACCTCCACATGCCAAGCAGTGCCATGGAAACACAGGAAGGCCAGTGTGGTGGGAAGGGCAACGGGCAGCCACCAGATGAGCAGTGAATCAAGGGCTGAGGAGAACAGCTGTCAGCAGGATTACTTAAATAGATTGCATTTCACAGGGCAGCTCACACTAATACTGCAGGATGGCATTTAAAATTTGGGACAGAAATTTGTTGCTTGATCTTTAGCTACTGTTATCACTTGCTGGCCAAAAAAAACAAAAGGGCAGTGGTGTGAACTACTGTCTGGGGAAATAAAGGATTCAGCTTTAACTTTAGATCTTATTTTCAATAGCCATTTCTACTTACTTTCTACGGTCTGTAGTTTTACATTCTTCCACGCAGTACAACCTAAACAGCTGTGCATTGTTTTCTCTCCTATGTCCCAGAAGAAGAAAGGAGCAGCCCCTCTGTATTGTCCTACTGCACTTTCCAACTTAAGGAGCAAGAGACAAACCACTTGCTTCAACACACAAGTTGGTACGAAGCTTAGAAACCTCTGAAGAAAAACTCCAAACAATTCTGCTTTCCCAATGAGCTGAGCAGTGAGTGGGACAGCCTCCTGCTCCAGCTCCATGCAGATGCAAACACCTGTGTGTCTCTCCTGCAGGTCCCTGTGACATGTAACCCCAGACTGCAGGCGAGGCTGCTCCTCCGCCGCCCGCCGTCACTTCTGGTCACTCAGGGAGTCACAAAGCAAGAGCTGAAGGCCATCAGAGGCAAAGGCAGTACTGAGGCAGTGAGCAGACAGAGGCACAGGTGCTCACAAGGCAGGCAAAGGCTCTGCCAGATATTCTCACCCTCCAGACGTCCAGCCCTGCTGGGGGGTAATGGCGCTGGGTGGAGGAGAGGAGTGAGGTGCTGCACTGGAGGCACAACCCCGGCCCTGAAACCAGAGGTGAAGGTAAATCTCTGCTGTGATGCCAGACTGACCCACAGCAGCCTTTCCGCCTGTTCTGCTGTCAGTGAGGTCTTAAAGCACCCAAATTTAGTGCAGGAGAGCTGGCAGAGCCCGACCTGCATTACAGAAAACATTACCCATTCCCTCTGAGCTCAGGGGGCCGTGACAGCCCCTGCAGCAGTCAAGCTTCCCTGGTCTTATTTATTTGGTAATGTTTGAGAATCTCAGCTTGTCACCTGCTAATGACATGACAAAAATATCAGAGACCTAAGACTTGAAATGCTGAAAATTCAGATGTTTTCAAAATCTGGTCCTTAGTAATTATTTGTTACCTTGAAAACCTCCCTTCCTGTGTATAAAGTGTCCGCCTCTTTCCTCTTTCTTTTTAAATCATAACCCTTTAAGCAGCACTCTGAGTTAAAAAAAAAAGAAGAATCTTTTCACCCAAATCTAAAGAAAAGGGTGATGCTGCCAGTGCAGCTACATTCCTCATGTCTTTGCCTAAAATTGTCTAATAACTCTTTATTATTTAAGCACAGTAACAGGAGACTTTTAGCCATTCCTATTTACACTGTGTACAGAAATCCAGTGAAATGACCCGTGGCAAAATTTCAATTAATCACTCACAAATCTGGATTTTCGAAGCAGTGATTTCCTGTTTAGCTCTCACTACAGGACTGATTCAGATCTCCCCTGAAGCCAGTGGAAAGTGATTTCAGCATTTATCAGCCCAAGGTTCCCACATTCTGTAATGCACACATCTGAGAGACAGAAGGAGCACTTATTTGCCTCAGAGCTGCCCAGCTGAGAGGCTCATGACCTGCATGGTCAGGAGAAGCCCAGAATTCTCTTTACTTCCCATTTCACTGGTGGACATGAGTTATAATTTGGATTCTCTTGGTCATCTACAAGAAGAATATGAAAATAAATGAACTATCAGCAATATACTATTTATATTCTGAAAGCATCATTTCTTTAAAATCTCTTTAGTGATAAGGAAGCTTGTCCTGTTGAAAACATCCCAGTTTAAAACTTAAGGTATTTTTCCCATTACTACAAGTACATGGCTAAGAATAACACACTCTTTATGATTTCAGAGTGTCTCTTTGCATTTGCAAAGTAAGCCAAGTCAGAAAGCCTAGGTTTTTTTGCAAGGAATCATAGTAAACATATAATTCTCACCTGGAATGCCACAGAGACTGGGAAAAGCTACCGAACTGTTGTGACCAGGACTGTGAAAGATCTGGTTTTAATGCAGATTCTTGTTCTAAGGTTTTTAAAACAGTTCTGCACATCTAGGACTCTGATTTCTAGGAAAAAAAAAAAAGTATACAGTTGTTCTGCCAATAAAAATGGTGTTTTATTTATAGCAACTTTGCTCACTTCCTACAGCAGAACAGATAAATTTTAAATTGTGTCATTTAATAATAGGCAATTAAGTAGTATAAACAAATTAAACCTAATATAAGCAACTCAACAAAGCTGAATACACCCTGTTCTCATAGAAACAGCAGGTTCTAAAACAATCTGACACTTCCCCAGATCAAAAATTTTGACAACAAATTTGTCTTCCCTTGTGATTATTTTTCCTTCCTAGTCATTCAATAATTCTAAATTAGTAAATTTACTGAGTCTTTTTTAATCCTTGTGTGTGTGTCCCCCTTTTTTGGCTTTCACAGATTTTTATTTTGAAGTTGTTTCCTCTGTTATAAAGGCACATCAAGTCAAACTTTCAAACACAACCATACAGATAAGGAGGTAAAATAGGGGTGATATTTCTGAAGACTTGGGCAATTCCCTCTTGTGTCACCTTTTCCCCTCACACCCCAACTCCTGATTCAATTCTTATGTCCATTGTCCTCAGTGATTAATGTTGCCCTTCCCCTGCTCCACTGGAAAGGCAGAATTTGGAGCAGCTCAGCAAGACCCCTCTTCAAGCCCACCACACAAGAGCTTCACCCGCTTTGCGGACACCAACACTTGCCACAGCTGCAAGCTTGGGACTTCAGTCCACAGCTGAGCCAGCATTAGGTTACCTGCAGCTGCATAAACTTGTCAAGAGCACACAAAGCCTTCTGACAGACCTCCAGCCCCTCAGCATTTCCCTCAAGTTCCACAAACAGCTCCAGCAGGAGCCTGAAGTAGCTTCTGGCTCTTCCAGCCGTCCTGGCTAAAGAATTCACCCTTGGTGCTGGATACCTGTTGACTTTTTCCTGACATGATGTCCCCAGCCTAGGCTTGACTCCACTCCCAAGAGACAGGAGCCAGACTCCAAGCAGAGAGGAGCTTGTTGTTGTCTCCTGACTGAAATCTTGTCAAGGTTTCCCTTCCACCCTGAACATGGGCACTGGCTCTCACTGACTTAAAGAACCTCAATGATGTTATGTTGCTCTGTACCTGCAGTGCTCAACCCTTTCTAGGGAAATATATGCCAAAGAAGCAAGAGCTTTGGCATCTTCCCCAGAACATCTGGGCTTTTGAGTCTGGCCAGGATACTCTGCATCCCTTACAGCAATAAATGAATGAAATTCTTGAGTTCAGGCTGTAGAAAACACAAGAGACCTCAAAGTCTCTATTCCTGCAGCCAAGCATTGGCCAAACAACCACCACAAACCCCGTTACTGTCCATCCCTAGAAGACCTTGTGAAAGAGCTGTGATTCCACTCAAAAATGCCCTTCTTCTGCCTTCTAGCTTTACAAGTGAGGAAGCAGCGATAGGCTCCATTTCTCCTACAGCTTTCAGAAGCAGTAATTCTGTTTCGCAAGTCTTTATCTTTTCAAGAGACAATAAATCTCAGGGAATAAATTGGGAGCAGATGGAGCAGGATGTGAGGCTGTCAGCTTCCATTTCAAATACCAGGGGCTCACCACACACCACGGCCAGGCCAGAGCCTTTCATCTCGGCCCTGTGCAACTGGTGGAGAAGCGACTCGTCTGCGTTAGGGCTACTGACAGAAGAACAGCAGTTGAAACCAGATGTGACTGCACTGACAGCCAGTCAATTAGACAGGATAAATCACCCATAAATCACTAGATCATGGTGCTATCTGACTCATTTTTAAACTTGTCCAGAGGTTGTAACAGGGCCGCAGAACACAACAACAGTGAAAAGCTGCCTCGGACAGCAGGGGTGGATCTCCAGGCTCCTAACCCTCCTGCTCTTCAAAACCTGCACGTGGCACTGTTGAAATGGGGCATTTGAGGACAGGGGACTGAACAACTGAAATGCTACTCTGTGTTGTCCCATGCAGCTCAAAAAAAAAAAGCCAGTTTTGACACACAGCCCTTCAAGCACTTTTCCATCTAAAGCAGGTGACTACAAGCTGGGGAAACACAGCAGGAGCAAGTGAAGAATGGCCAGGAGAGGAGAGCTCCCTCCAGCTGCTGAGAAAGAGCAGTTCTGAACAAAATCCAACACAAACCTCCTCTTTGGGAAACGGTATGGTTCCCAAAACTCAACTGTGATGCTTAATGTGTACCTAACAAAGCTACCACATTTGCTTTTCCCAGACTTTTGGGTGTATGATGACTGTACAAGGACAAGCATAGGACACTGGCTGCTGGTGCCTCCTCTGCTCTGTCTCAGCATTCCTCCACAACTTCTCCAGGTGACCAGTCTGCCTGAGCCCATGGAGCAGTGAGCTGTAACTCTGAGCCACCAGTGTCAGAAGTGTCCATGTGGAACAGGTATCAATTTTACCAGCCAGTTTCCATCACTGCCTGCTCCAAATGTAAATAATAGTTAAATAACCTGGAGTGCACAAGGACTCACAGAGACAGTTTCACAGCCTTCTTCCTCTTTTTTTTTAGTTTGTTTTTCAACACAAATTGCTGGGCAGTGGAGAAACTGTTGTATTGACTGAGTATTGTTATACATCAATCCATCTCCTATACACAGTCCAACATACTATCAGACTGATGCATCACTTAAACAGATGCAAAGCCTAGATATTTTGGAAAGCAATGCACTGGAAATGTAATGTTCATTTGGCACCACAAGCTTTCTCCAAGCCTCTTTCCC
>NW_008626475.1:141924-156260 GCF_000691845.1 Merops nubicus
TGTTTAATCACCAATCCATATGCAATTTTTGCAAACTGAAGAGCAGCACGCAGCTTTTACAAATAGAAGGAATGTAGTCATGATGACAAAAATAATTAATAGAGAAGGGAAAAAAATCCAGTGATTGCCCTAACCTGAAGGAAACCACAAGATCTGTTAGCCTATTGAAAAAAAAAAACCAAAACAAACAACTCATTTTGCATATCTGTAATGAAGTATCATCTCTCAAGGTTGTGTACACTCTACAAAATAATGAAGAAATGCTCTGGCAGAAATCCAGGTAGCACACGAAGGCAGAATGAAAAGGAGGTGTTTAAAGGAGGAGGGGGAAAGTTGTGATGTTTGAATTCCTAAAAGGTTAAGATACACCTTTCATGATAGGAGAGGTCTGGAGGAGGACTTAGCTTCAGCCAGCAGATGACAGTGAGTGGGCCCTGGCAGGATGCACGTTACCCTAGCTCTTGACAATCAGTACTGCAGGTCTTTCAGCATCTTGGGTCCTGACTTCATCACTGCAGAGTGCTGATTGCTTGTGACAGGTGAAAAAGGACACTAGAGGACAAGAAATGCTACAGGCAAACAGCTTTTCCCCAATCTTGCTGATCACAGTGTAAAGTATTTTTGAAGTATCATGCCAGCACTTTGACAGAGACTGAAGGAGGAGCTAAGCCTGCCAAGTGAGGGTCAGCTGGACTGCCTTGGCTGACAAACGTCCCCCTTCATCGGGGTTGTTTGCACCCTGTGAGGAACTCCAGCATTTCTGGTAGGGGCTCTTTGTCCTTGAACCAGCCAGCTCAGTCTCTGGCTCCCAGTTGTGACGTGGTGTTTATCAGTCCCACAGAACCCCTCCCCTGACGGGGGCTCACTTACAGCACTCTGCTGAGCACAACTGCAAACCCTGCCCGTGAACTGTTACCCCAGGTGGAAAGGAAACAGGGATATTTCATGGTGCATTTAAGATGGACTTGTTTGTAGGCCAGACAGACAGAAGCGTGGGTTGATTCTGGTTAGTCCTTGCTTTTTGCACCCTTACCACCTGTTTGAGCCCAAGTATTTCACTTCAGACTCAGAATTAGAAGGGAAACTAAACACTGGGCAGATTCCTCGAATTTTCAGCAGAAGGATTAAGAAAACTTACACTGTAAAGGTAAAAATAACACTTTGAGAAGCACCAGTGTAAAGCATGTAAATCAGAACCTTAGAATTCACCCTTCTTTCTCCAGTGAGAGTAATCTGGAGATGCAGGGCTGTTGGTGTGTTTGCAGAGTTAAAGCTTAAAGAGGAAGGAAAGATCCTGAGATAATGATGAACAGTTAATTTAAGCCCAACTTCAAGGAACATTTTCAGGAATTCTGAGGGCTTGGGAGACAAGCATGAGTCACTGAGCTTTCTGCCTGCAGCAGTCACTGCTAACCCAGCCTGAGGAGCTGACAGCAAACCCTGTCGTTACCTGCTAGTGGTTTGTATTTAAACGGTTACTCACCAGCCTCCTCTGGAGGCTCCACATCCTTGTTAGAACAGCTGCAGGCGGGACCAACAGGGGGAGATGTACTTCCCTCTCCACATGTGTTGGCCTAAGCCAGGCAGGAGTGCTCATTCACACGTTGTGACTTTGGACAAAGGGACACAGTCCCCGGCACAGCTTGTCTAACCTTAGCTCCACGCATCTTACCCTGAAGGCAGGAAAGCTCCACGGGGAGAGAAATGCAACGTGATGAAGCCTCGAGACTGCAGCGTCAACAGGCAGAGCCAGGCTGGAACGTCACTGTTAACCAGCAATGAGTTAGTTTACCAGAAAAAAAAAAAAAAGCTGTTTTGCCTGTTTGCATCATCATGCAGCCTCCAGCCATGCTCACACCTCGCTGATGTTAACACTAACATGGATTTTGCATTCTGCAGAGGCCACAAGTGCAGGCTTGGCACACCCCAGGATGGTGGCTCTCCAGACAGGATGTCAAAACCCCCGACTTGTCTGCTCTGCATAATCCCAGGTATGCTGCTTTGGGAGCTGCCAGCATTTGCCAAGGAACTTCCACCAGTAGCAACCGGAGCCTTTCACCCCCTTCCTGTCCTAGCTGCCAACGACCCATTGAAGCCCAGCAGCAGCCTTGCACTGGTCATGTTACAGCCTCTAAACTTTCTGGATGCTTTTTCAAGCATTTTGCAGGTGAAAAGGATCTGCTTCAAATCACTTTTTAGCTGGTTGTGGTATCACACCTGAAATTCACTTGTCTTTATTCATCCAGTTTTGAAGAACCACTTTTTTGTGTTTTATTACTAGCAATTAAAGTGCTATTACTTGCAGACTTAACAATTAACCACATGATATTTCAGTCCCATGGTTGCTCTGAGTGTTAGACTAAATGCAATGTTGCTATTGCACTAAAATGAGGAGGGACCACTGTTTAACAAAATTTTAACCCATGAAGTAAGTACCAGTCTGTGTCACAAGGCCCTAAAAATCACAGCTCTCTGTGGCACTGCCCAGAGCACAGCAACACTTGCAGATTGTTTTCCTGCTGCTTTAACTTTCTCCTTTTCAGCAACAACTGAGCAACAGTAGTTTCCTACGACTACTAAAATTACCAAAACATATTTTCAACTATACCACCAAAAATAGTAAAACTAATTAATAACCTGCCCAAGAACTCGCAATTCCTAAATTCAAATGGCCACCATTTCTCATGGACACACCCAACTGTACAAGTAGCATAAACAAAAACCAAGGACAAGGAGATATTTGTCAGCAGCCCAGATCAGCATTCATGACAACAGGCCACCAGCTGATTAACTGGAAAACACAAACACTCAAATAAAAAGCCACAAAGTACAAACAACCTAGAAGATACTTTCTGGCATATTCAAATGATGAGATTTAGTTTGGCATATGGTACTCCCACATCTTATGAAAAGACAAAAAGTTGGGTTTTTCACTGGCAATCAAATAAGTATAAACTTTTTAGCAGAGTCTGCTCTCCAAGAAAGTCACTAGCTTCCCTGCTTTTTGGACATAACATTTTTTCTTAAAAGTTATGATTACAGGTTCTCCACGAGACCCAGATTACATCAATTTGAGTGCTCTTGCAAAGTGGTGTAAACGGAGAGAAGGCATTAGGGAAGGCAGAGAGGAAGTACTATTAATCCCCACATTGGAGATCAAGACCTGAAGCAAAGCACAGTGAAGTGAGCCTTCCTTGTTTACTCAAGAGGTCTGTATCTAGCTTGGAAAAAAAGTCCCAGTCTCCTAATTTCCAGTCCAGCCTTTTAGCCACAAAACAGACTTCCAACTAATAAAGGCTTACAGGAGTTTTAGTTCAATGTTTGCACACAGGCAAAGCCAGTAAATCTTTCATAGCAAAAGACAGATGTACACAGGAGACAGCAAAGATGTACACAGAAAAAAGGAGTAGATAAAAATGCTATTTTAGATCTTTTTAAGCTTTTTTTTTCTGGCTCTTCCCTGACCCACCCTCTTCTGCCACCACACACGGCAAATGAATTGTCATCCATCCACATAACGTACACGCAGCTTGTTTTACTGCTGGCAATTGCAACTCTACTAAATTTACCTTTATCTCTGTTCAAGGAAACAAACAGAGTGATACGAAACCCACTAAAAGAATGGCTTAAAGTTCAAGGCAAGACAATTAGACAGATTGCAGTTATGAGTCTGAAGAGCTTCCAGGGAGCTGCTGAAGTGCAGCTGCCTCCTCAGGAGCTGAACAGCCACGGCAGGCAGCTCTGCAGGCTGGGAGCTGTGAGTTTCTCCTTCACAAATATAAAAGTTACTGTACATTATATATTGCCTGTAATCCTCATCATGAAAGCATAACCTCCTCAAGTTCAAGCACAGGTTTCAACTTTATGAGGAAACGACAGAGCCAGGCTGGAATTAGTTCTAAACTGAAAAGTCACTGTTACTTGACAGGTGAAGCTATTTCACCCCGAGAGGGCAGAGATGAATAAACCCATATTCCTTTGGTTTGAGTCCCCCTGTCAGAGAGATGACTCACTGGTGTCAATGCATTATAGCTCCAGTTTGACAGGAAGAGTTGCATGGAACCTATTTTCAGAAAACATATAGAATTTTAACTCTTTGTTGACCTGACATCACGGTTTGCCAGCAAGCAAAGTCCACCTGGAGTTGGTAGAGAGGGTGCTCAGGCTGCAAAGTGGCAGCTGGCAATGCCAAACCCTCCAGCTCTCCTGATGCACAGCTCTCGTTCCTGCTGGTATGACACATTTATGGTCCTGAGCAAGACACTCAGAATATTACCCTACAGGGTAATGTTTATTTATATACGCAGAGTACGCTGTCAAGTTAAAAATATTTGTTTTCTGCATGTGAAAGTGCCTCCACTTGGATTATGAAAGCACATTCTGCACCCCAACTGGAGAATGCATCTGTTACAGCAACGGCTCAGAGCTGCTGCAGACCTGAGAAGTGGTCAGTGAGTCCTGCCAAGTCGTGTGCACCCAGAGGAGCTCCTGAGCTCTGCTCCTGGCCTGTCAGCAAGGTCTGTTTCTCCATTTGGATGGGAACCCTTCACCTAGTCAGAGTCATTTCCAGACATACTCCAAGAGCAGTGAACGTGGCTTGCAGACGTTCAGGCATCACCACTTGTAAAGTTGAAGTCAGAGCCCATGGTATGCAAGTGCCATTTTAAAATAGATGATTTTAAACACTTGAAAACATTTCTGTAAAATGCCTTGAGAATTCTAAACCTACAAAGCAAAACAAATTTTACACATCAGAAAACCCTCTTTAAATGTTCCTTTGGAGGATTTGCTCACCAGTACTTTTACAGGTTAGTTACCATCTATTTCTTCCAACAAGAAATAAAGGCACTTAATAGCTCCCTAGCTACTCAGTTCAGGAAAGGGATCGCTCTCACATCTCCTCCTGCTCAGCTGGCAGGGGGCAAATAGGGACATTTAGCTGAACTCAGAACACAAATCGGTCAATTCCAACATACATAACATTGAGAATTACAGGTGGTTTCAGGGAAGACAGAGAATATTAAATTTCAGTTTAAACTTTGATGTGGAATCATAATGGGGTTTGGTTCATTTTAGCATGGGGTTGCTCCAGGAGTGAGCAAAGTGCAAGACTCATCTAGCCTAACTATCAGCCAAGCACCATTTTCCCCTGGGGCAAACATTCCTGCAGGTGTGTACATCAGGAAGCCTGACTAGACATAGAAGACTTAGGTGGAGGCTCAGGATAGCTGAAAATTTGTGATTGTATAGCAGGGTAGAGCTGTGATTGGTGGCAGACCTCCCCTATATGGTGTTGACTAAGTCAAGTGAAGAAATCTGTGGTACCAAGGGCAGCATCTATTTGTGAATTGCTAGATATCAGTGACAAGAAGCACTTAAGCAGCTCTTATAGCCTGATATTTAGGTATATGTTAGGGTAATGCACAAAAGCTAACCTACTGTCATATAAACTTTGGAGAAATAAGAAGTTAAAAGGCTGAAATGCAGTGAGATCAGGACAACCATTAGATGAAAACAGAATTATCTTTGTCAAAGTGAGACTCTCTCATTTATATTCTGGTCATAAAGGAAAAAAGCTTAATGTCTGCATCCCTTAAGTGAACTTGAATAACATCACCTGATCTGCATAATTTAGATGCAAGAGTTTTTATCCAAGATGAAGCAAAATCACAACAGAGTAGGAAATAAAGCATTCTTCAGTGAAGTGGATGAAAACTCATACAGGTTTATGCAGAAATTTATTTATTGAAAAGCTTACAACTTACTAACAATAGTGTATGAATGGCATCCATTTGCATGGAATGCATGCAGTGCAAGGCTCAGAACAAGCCTTAGGATCAGGAACCGTGGGTTGAGCTGTGCCATCCATGGTCCCCTCAACAGCTCTGCCACAGCTCCCCCAAACACACAGGGTGGTTTCTGCTGGTTTGAGCTCTGCGAAGCAGGGCAGGGGTAGTGCCAAGTAAGATCCTGACGTTACCACATTTGGCTTTCTTGACCATGATACATCTCACAGGCTGCTGGGCTTGCCCGGAGACGCCAGCAAGAGCGTCTGCTTCTGCGCTCTCATCGTAACCAAGGAAAAGCAAATGCTGACAGCAGGTAGACATCTCCAGAGCTTGCAGAGCCCCCGCTCCCCCAGCCCAGGTGCCCGGAGTTTAGGGCACACACCAGCAGAAGCTGCAAGTTCCATGCAGGGAAGGAGTATGAGGCAAGGTACGTTCTGCAGCACTGCTGCAAAGTCTAATCTTTCTCAGGCGTTGTTGCTATAAAGAGACCTTCAATACACTTGATCTCATTTTCTTAAAAAAGACTGTCAGAAAGACTTGTCAGCAACTTCTTGGAAAGGCAGCAGAGGGAGGGGAAGCAGATTGTTAACATTAGAATATCACCTACCATCTGGATGTGTTTAACATAGGATCAGATATAAGATTTGGACATAAATTTGCAGTCCTTGGTCTCATGCCCAGACAAAACTTGAACTCAAGAACTTGAAGACATGTTCTCATCTGTGGGATGGAGCATGTTAATAAAAGCTCCAAACACTCAGGCAATTTCACTGCCTATACTTCTTAGCACTTCTTAAACAAAACAAAAAGTTAAGTGCATTTAAAAGAAGAAAGGAAACTATAAAAAGCCAATAAACACCTATAAGTTCTACTGTATGCTGAAAAAAAAAGGGAATAGAGAGAAGTACTGTAATCTCTGAAATTCTGAAGTTTCAAATAGCCAACTAATAAATGGACTTATTGACAGGCACCAGCTGAGAGGAACTTCATGATTGCTGCTTGTTTAACAGTGATTTCAGTCTCTGCTTTTGAATAGATCAGTGGGAACGTATGGAGGAAGGGAGAACACAAAGTAACCACATACTTGACTCCAGAGTACTTTGAAAAGATACTTAAAATATTAAGGAACTCAATGTTGCATTCAATGAGGTGACATTACTGACAAACTATTTTGCAGCATCTGAGTAACTACAGCAGATTTGAATTCCATAGGGAATCTATAATCACCCATGAAATGCCTTGTTTTAAGAAGAGAGGATATTTAATCTCTGTCACATCCTATTCACCAGGATTTCCCCACTATCATTACAGCCACCATTTTCCCTCTGTCTTCACTTACCCCCAGCCCTTCAGGTTTACTTCACCTATCAAACAACAAAGAAATCCCAAACTGCATTTTAATCAGACTGTTTTTCAAAATGTTCGTTACATTAAACAGATTCAATAAATAGTTTCATGTGCAGACAAAAATGTGGCTTTGCCAGAAAATATGAGAAATAAAATTTACCCAGTCTATCAGCTAACTTCAGCCTTCTCAAAGCAGCAGGACCTGTGCAATACACTGAGCACCAGCCAGACCCTCCCTGCATCAGATCTTCAGGTGCACTCACAGGACCATTCTTTAAAGCTCCTCAGGAAAAACAGCCCCAGCCTTTCCCTCACAATTCTCCTAATTTCTCAACAGCTCAAACTCCTCTGCAAAAGGCCTTTGAAACTCAAAGAAAAGCCAGAGCATAAAGCTTCTAAGTGCATTTTTTTAAAGAAATCGTTTCTACATTTTAAATATTGTCCCACTACCACCCAACAAGAACCCACCAGTACCCATCTGAAAAGTGATCTATGTTTTGCTCTTGCCATAGCAATTTCCCATATTTGTTTTCTTAAATAAGTAAACAGGAAGTCAGAGAAGAACAAAACAGATTTTTCTGGATGGAAAATATTACTTGGTGGTGAGTTACTTTCTTTCTCCCATGTTGCTTTCAAAGGGAGAGAAAGGAAAAAGGACATTTCAGATCAGAAAGCACTGAAGATTATGACAAGAATTAAAAACACTAAACATTCTAAAGGAACCTGGAACTTTCACTGTGTCTGTTAAATATACCCATTCCTTAGGTAGCCAAATGGTGCTGTAGACCTCTCTCTCCCACCCACACAATCCCCATGTCCCCTCCAGTCCCTCGCCGCCTGCCGTGCTGGCAGCTTTACACCTCCACACCGTGTCTCCTCTGCCATGAGGAGACAATCAAACGAGGCAAGGTCAGCTGAAGGTAGATATAAAGCACTGCCCTGCTCAGAGAGAGCAGTAAAAATGATGCACGGCCTCACTGCTGGAGGAGGAGTGATGCTTCACCAGTGAGGATTTGGAGATTTGGGAGAGGAAATGACTTTTAGGAAGTTGCACACCCTTGTTTCCAAATGGGGCCACCCACACCATCACCATGTCCCCTCCAGTCCCTCTCTGCCTGCTGTGCTGGCAGCTTTACACCTCCACAGTGTCTCCTCTGCCACGAGGAGACAATCAAACGAGGCAAGGCCAGCTGAAGGCAGGTGACAAAGCACTGCCCTGCTCAGAGAGAGCAGTAAAAATGATGCACGGCCTCACTGCTGGAGGAGGAGTGATGCTTCACCAGTGAGGATTTGGAGATTTGGGAGAGGAAATGACTTTTAGGAAGTTGCACACCCTTGTTTCCAAATGGGGCCCATCATCTGCTCAGCAGGCCAGCCAGTGCTCACACTGCTGGTAAGGCTGCACGTGCTGGAGGAGATGCTGAACCACCAGAAGCCCTATCGACAGGTTAGGGGGAGGTTGAGAAGCAACCGAGAATATTTTCCTCAAAAGAAAGTTGATGAAAAACAACACACCACATTTTTATAATAATAGTGTTTTCTTGTTGAAAAAGGAAACATTTCCACTTTGGTGGCCCCAATAAGAAACAGTTCCATGTTCTTCACTGTAACTGCATATATTTCTAATGAAAATTTCTATGTCCGGGCTAGGATTATAATATTATATTGCTGGTTCAAAAGGCAAAATTATTCTAACCCAATCATCTGGAGTAAAGGATTTTAAACCCATTTCTTTTCCAGCTCCTGTGACACAGCTCAGTTGGGCTACATCTGTACCACAGCCCCATCATCTCCACAGTCCTGCACTGGCTAGCACGGCTGTACTAACCCAACCTGTTTCTCCCTCTTATTTTTTATTATTTTAATTACTTTTTTTTACAGAAGACTCAACAGTAAGAGCTGCCAGCCCTCAGTACAGTAATGCAGGTGATCAGATCTGTAATGTGCCATATGAATAATCATACTGATAAATGAGGGGTACAGCAAGCTGATGTTTCATAGTAGCTTTTTTCTTATTAAAGTTGGCATGTGCCAGTATAACATAAAACAGTGTAGCATAAGGTTTAATTTGAAGCATTTCCTGAGAGAAGAAGTATTCTCTGTGTAGAGTTTATTACTACGCCAATGTACAGCTAAGTTGGAAACGTTCTAAAATACACTTAATAATGTTCCCTCAGCTAATCTACTGCAGTGATTTCATCTCATCGGCCAGCACAGGGGACTGTGTGTGTCAGGGAGTGTGTAGGTATGTGCTGGAGCAGTGTGGAAGGATAAAACGGGACCCACATGAACAGCTAGGCAAGACTTCCTTTCACAATTATTGCCCTTCAGATATAATATTGATGGTGGTGATATATTTCTATTGCATTTTTAAACTGAAAAGCCCGACTTGATTACAAATTATTTAAGATACAAATACCCCAGTCCCAGCCCAGAGTTTTGTTATATCAAGGTACATGTGAAGCTTTGTGAACAAAGAGCCTGCCCTCATCAATGCTAGTGGGAATTTTACTACTAACTGTAATAGAGCCTGAGCTTTTCCCTATTGCATCTACATTATCCAGTTTCCTTTTATCATCATTCAGGTTTCCCTCCAACCTGAAGCATTAACCTTGCAGTCAAGGCATGCTAAAAGTATTGCTGAAGAAAAGTACATTTCTTGCATGTTGAGGCACTTCTCGGCACCAACAGGCTCCGGCTGCATCACACTCACCAGCTACAGAGCAACATTTGGTCATCTCTTCTCACTCTGAAAGCTTCTTCAAAAGCAACAGATTGGAAAGGTTTATACAGCAGCAGTCACGCCACAGTTACCGCTAAAGAACGCCGTGTGAAATGAACTTGTTCCTTTTACATTGTAACTTGGCCAGGAGCAGAGCTGGTTAGCTGCGTTTGGGCTCTCAGCTATGCAAAGCAGACAGCACTGCTTTAAAGAAGACGATTTTTAAAGCACCTGAGATGTAAAGAATTTATTCAAGTCATAAAGAAACACCAATTAACAACAACAAAAGGTGACTTTCAGAGTACATGTGACCCTACATCATTTAGTTGCTTTATCCTGTCTGCACTGACAGGCAAACTTGTGCCACAAACAAAGCCTTTGTGAAGTGTGATTTTTTTTCCATCCTTCATAATTAGTCCTTGTATTCCCTGATTTGCCAGCTTGATATTAGAGAATAACAGTAAATTTCTATTATAACATAGTGCTCTGAAAGCATTTAACAGTTCCTCTTTGCTACTGAGTAAGAGATTGCACTAATTAATTGCATTCCCTCTGTTCTGTTTCATAAAAACTTTAGCAGAGATTTCAAAGGCACAAAAGGACATTTAAACAGCCTACACTCCCTAGAAAACAGTCATGTGTGCCTTTAAATTTTCTTCTTAAAAAAAATGGCCACAACAAATGATTGTTATAAAGATCTCTGGTTTAGAATGACTTAAAAATTCATGCCTAGTTACAGCTAGCACATTAATCCTAAAGATGCTCACTCTCTCCAATTTACTAGCTTTAAACACACTGAAGTCAGTAACTTTCCTCACTCACATCTTTTCCCATAAATGAACAGGCTCAATATACCTCAAAATTAGTATATAAAATGAAACAACAGAAACCAGCTAATTCTCTTCTGGTTTATCCATAAATACAGGACGGAGTTCTTTTCTGGCTATCAAAACTACAGACTGTAAAACAAAGAAAATTAGAATAAATATATCAAACGTGAAACAAAACTCCAGAGATATCAGTTGTAAAATTCAGATTAGGAATAAGTATTTTCTCTAATGCCCCTAATAATATCTTGGAGGGGTGGGGGGATAAAGTCAGTGCAATCTGTAAGCTATCCAAGCAACAGTGAGCATGATGGCAAAGACTCTTATTTAACAGAAGATGAACCTGTGTACCCATATCAACCAGCTGTATTTTAACATATCATAAAGCAAGTCTTGGTCATTTCAAGATGTGTTAATGCAAGAAGGTAAAATAAGGGCTAGGTAATCCATCTGTGCTTCTGTTCCTACAAGTATATATGATCTCTTGTCAGCACTGACACTTTTCTTTCTTATATAATTAGGACGTAGGATGCCTATTACTAGGACACCTACGTAAATATTAAATTAGGACATTTATTCTTCTCAGTTATTACTGTTAAATCACTGGAAGAAATCCTTTTACTTCTGCAAATCTAACATTAATCAAATTCTCAATAAAGTAAAGCTACTGTGTAAATGTATTGGAGGTACTAGTTCACTTTGAAGTCCAGATAAATATTTTTCAAAGATTATAAAACATTATAATCCTCATTTTGAGATTCCCATTCAAGGAAAAGACAACAGCATGGTGATAAAAATGTGACTGTATTGCATAGTGCCTGTATGCTGATGGTCAGACTGTCAATATTTCCCACCAGTGTAGTTACCATAACAAAAGTCCCTGTGTCTAAGCCACAGAAATTAGCTACCCCCTCAAAACTAGATATTCCAAGTACTTTCTTTTCAAAAGAAAGCCAGTTTTCTGTTAGACAAACTGGGTTAAAACAGGCAGAATCGCAGGACATAGATGTTCAGTTAGGTAAGAACATGCTGCAATGGAGGGGTGGACACCTGCAAGACAGCTCATGGCATCTCTTTCAAGTCACCAGGTCAGGGACTGGTTCCCTTCAAAGCAGGTTAGCCCAGCCCCTTAAAGCCAGGGGTTCAGGAGACTGACAAACAGCCCCAGGGCATTCAGTACTCCAGCTCTTCCCAATAAACTGGCAGATGCTGCAGGCATTACCTTCATTCTAAGGAACATTTTGTCACATAGCCAAAGCTTCATCCTCAATCTTCTCTGCTCATTTTTTAATGAATAAACAGATACTGTTTTGTGGTTTGCGTTTAAAAGAAAAAAAAAAAAAAAGTTGTTAGATCTCATCAGGTCTTTATTTGCAAAGAAAATACTCCCAGTGAAAGGATGGCCTTGTGTATTTGTTGAACTAACTGTGCAGCACACAGAGGAACTCCAAGGTATGTCAGTGAAGCCCAATTTTAGAAATGAGAGCATGGGATCGTTCTGGTGAGCTAAATACAGTAGATAAGCACAGCAGAAAATTCAGATCTAGACCCAAAGGCTTTTGTATTGTGAGGAATTACAGTGTTATGTACTAAAGATACCAGCATCCCTATCTCAGCCTACCAGTACAAACTTCTGCTGGAGAATTCACTATGCTGTAAGCAGGTCCTGTGCTGAGAAGTTACAAGTTAAAAAGCACTGAAACCCTATGAAAAATTGCTTATGTTCTTCCAGCAGAACTAACAGCCTCCCACTCCTCCTGGCATATGCTGCTCCTCTCTCTGGTTTGGACACAAAGAAACAAAGCAGACCCAAAGCATTTATAATACCTCAAAAGCAGCTACTTAGCCACATCACCCACACCAAGAAGGAGTGATTCTGAGGAAGCCAAAGGAACTGCTCCACCTGCACTCTGTTACATGGCAGAGCAAACTGTGGCACTTTCCCCTCCCATCTAAGTATTGATAAACAAAATGTTTATCATACTCATGCTTGAAGGCTCAATCTCAACCTTGTTAGAGGCAAATGATTTCATGAGTCCTATGTCACATCACACTGACCAACCAGCCCCATTCGTGCTTGCTACCAGCACAACGGATGCTCTCTGCATGCTCAATACTTGCAGAGGTTCTGCTGCCTTGGATTCACCCCCGAAGAGTAGAGGAGCAAGGTTTATATGAACAGCCCATTTCAGGTCTGTGCAGTAACTTCAGAGCTACAGCTAGGACAGGCTGCCTGGGGGAGACGTGGAAGCAGCACAGGCTGGCCTGACCCAAGGGTCTTGTTCCCAGAACCTCGCAGCAGCTGCCCCTGCACCATCTGGTTGGCGTCTCAGCAAGCACAGTATCCTACTGAACTGGCAGAAAACAACTCTTCCTTTTAAAACCACACTACTTCCAGTCCAGCACTAAGCAACCATTTAGAGACCTAACCAGCTGGGATCAGTCTAGATGTGATTAAACTCCTGCCTCTGCGAAACCAAAGGTCACTAAGTTGGACCACAGTGTGACAGAGAGAGGAGATGATGCTGCCAGCACGCTGCTCTCAGGAGGAACCCACTGCCTCTGCATGTCACACCACGGGATAACTCCTGCTTGTACCAATTCTGGCCACAGACTGCAAAGCACATCTACCTTAAAAAGTTTCTTGTGGAGAAGAGAAGACGGTTGGGTAAACACCTCAGCTGGAGTCAAGCACTGGACTATTTGGCGCCCAGCATGGCTGTGCAATTTTAAAGGCAAGAGCAGCTTCAGGATTGTATCTGTTATTCTAATAAGGCTTTGCCCATGACACAGCTTAATTGTGTTCAGCTTTGCATACACACTAGGGTGATGTCTATATCTAATAAGCTCGCCCACAACACCTTGTCAGGAAATAGGCTTATTATGGACAGTCATGTCGTGATTATTTATGGTTTAGCTTCCAAAAATTGAGCAAAACAAAACGAGCTGTACCCAGAAAACCTAATCCAAACACCTTTAAGCTAGTACAGCAATGTTTATGGCAGGGCTTTCATCACTGTACAGTGATAAAAGCAAAATTAAAGATCTTTGTGCTCCCCTACCTCTTACTGCTGTGAGACAAAAGCAGTGACTGCTGACTTGGGTGGGGTAAGAGGCAATCCCTACTCTGAAGATCTTAGAAATTACATCAAAAAATACAGAAGGAAAATAGTTACACTTTTACACTACTCTCAGGATAAAGGTCACAGATAAAGTGTACTGGCCAAGGTGAAGCCAAATCTGTGTAGCTGAAATGAAGACTATCTGTTCAGCTTGCCTGGGTATTGATTCACAAGACTTAACCTCTCTATACCCTGAGTGCAGTTTTAAAGGTGTACAACTTCAGCTTTGTACCTTCATTTTAGGAAGGTTCCTTTTTTATCAAGGGGAATCCATGACATTCATTCACAGTTGATGAAAAGTCTGAAGAAGATATATAATCATCTCAGCAAATGATGAATCACTTGAAAAACATTCTTCCTCTTTACTGTTTTATTGGGAAAACATAACCTTCCTAGAAGTCAAAATACCAGTATCATGCACATTTATGCTAATGACAGTATGTTTCACATTGGCACCTTGTTCTGCCAGTGGCACTGTTAATAACCCAGGGAAACAAAACAACACAGATTTCCAACACAAACACACACA
>NW_008626476.1:0-15077 GCF_000691845.1 Merops nubicus
TTTTTTTTTTCCTTTGCAATCATTGTATTATTCCCCTTGTGGCCTTTAAACGTTGGCCTGATTTTGACTTGTACAGATAATTGTGTAACACAATTCTTTGGGAAGGGAAGCTAACCACCAAGTTAATTTTGCTCTGAGAAGTGTTCAGCTGTTTAGGCAGATCTGTCTTTAAAGGCTTGAGCTCTCTCTGTAATGACCAAACCTCTAGGGGATTGTGCACACAGAGGTGAAAATGTTTTCACTCATCCATTCTGGTTGTCCCCTGTGCAGGTGGGGTTCAGGTGCAGATCCTGGGGGGCCTTCATCCACCCGTTCTGGTTGAGCATGGCACAGCACTGATGTGTTTGGTTCAGGCTTGGCTAGAGCCCTGGCAGCCTGGTCTGTGTGTGTCCATGCCTCAGCTCGCTGGCTTTCACTGCTGGAAATCGTCTCAGTGCAGGGTTCACATCTCCTGTCTCTTCTTGCAGTTACTGTGTTGGCTCTTTTGATGGGAACTGAAGGTGTCCTCTGGGAAGAGTGTTGGCAGGAGGACTTTGGCTGCCTGCAGCAGGGCTGTTTGTAGCCCCATTCCTCTTGTTTCCATTTGATGGCACAGTACCAGGCTTGTTCTAAGACTTTCCTGGTCAATTAATTTGTTCTTTTTCTGTTCTTGAATTGAAAACTAATTGAGGACTTGTGAAGGGTGCCAAACTAAACTCTGGTTTTGCTTGGAATGCCAGTGCAAATGCCTTTCCCTCCCATGTTTCCTTAGGAAACTACACTTAAAAATGAGCTTACATGATCATGCTGAGTGTGAGGTGGTCAGGCTCATGCAGTCACCCCATGCTGATAGTATTTGACTCTGTCATCTACTTTGATCCCACTTTGTCAGAAGGTGGAGGTGCCATCTTCACACCCATGTATCCTTTTGGTCTTCTTTAGCTCTGTGAAGGAGCTGACCTCAGTGTACTGCTAGCATAGGAAACCAAAGAGGTGTGAGTGGCCTTGGCTGTTGGGGCAGGAGGGATGTGAAGCTTTGCCTGTCCCTCAGACAGGTCAGAGTGCAGCTCTGTGAATCTCTGCTGTGACTCCCTCCTCCCCTCTCCTCTTCATCTTTTCAAAATACAGTTCTGGCTGTAAGGATGAGGTCTGAGGCTGCAGTTCCTTGAAGCTTTCAAGCAACACTTTTGTCAGCACTTTACCTTTGTTTCCTTTCTGCTGTGGTAGAGTAATTTTAGACCGTGGTCTGGCATAAAAGGGGGGAAAACATTTCCTTATTCAAAACTCCCCTCAGGTTCAGACCGTGTGCCTTGATGGATGAGGATTGTGAGCTCTTCTGGTGAGTGGCAGTGACTTTGCTGCACAGCCTTGAATGAAGTTGTGCTTTCCTTGAGATAAAGAATGTTCTCAGATTGTCACAGATGTCAGCCACAGCTTTCCTTTCCTCCAGCCTCCTGGCTGGGGTGGCCGTGGAACAGCAGACAACATGCTCAGTCCAGCTCTGAGGCCAGTGAAGCAGTAGAGGAGCTGCAGGATGCCCATGTTGTGGCACATAGGCAGGTCTGCTCCCCTGCGAGCTTCATGGGGCACACAGCAGTGTAGGCTCTAAGGTGAGACTGTTTGTTTTAATTTGTTTTGGCAAAATGTGGGATTTTGGGTTGGTTTTGGTGTTTGGGGAAGAGAAGAGTCTAATACAAGTGCAGGGCACGTTACTGTAGAACTGGGATATGATCCCCCTGGAAAAGGAGCTGTAGCCTTCCTGGGAGGCTTCCTCCTCACAGAGGGCAGTGGTGAGGAGGGAAGATGGTTAGGCTTTCAGAATCTGATAGGTTAACAAATAAGTCTTGTACTCCCTTAAACAGGCAATAGTTTTTCTTCTTTGCAGTAGGTGACACCCCATTTCTTGCCTCCTCCTTCCCCCCCTTGCATACTTTAATCCTTTTGCTACAAAGTGCAGGCTGCTGTTTGCTTTGGTTGAGTGGCTTTCCCCATTTAATGCAGAACAGCTTCTTTACCTAGATAGTTTATTGCTATTACTTGAGACGTTTTTCAAGTATTTCATGAAGTTCCTGTTTGCCTAGGATTAAATGAACAAGCTGGAATGAAGTTGAGTGCTGTCTTCCTGCTTTCTGAAGAGCACTGATGTATTTTTGTACCTTGTCACTCCATCACCAGTATGTGAATTCTGCATCAGTCATCCAAAGAAACTCACTGGCTTTTTTTTTCTTGCATTAATATGTTCCTCCAATTTCTTGGCTCCTCTTCCTTTCCTTGGTGAGAAAACAAGACCTTTTGTGCAGTTTTGCAACAGGAAACGTCGGGAACCTGAGAACTCTGAGAAGAGGCAGATGTTTGTTAGCTTTGGGGACGTCTCTGTGTTGCTGCTGTGGACTTAAAATTCAGCTTTGGAAGATTCTTCATGGGGCAGATAATGTATCTCACCCACCTCTGCCTCCCATCAGGTTCTCTCATGTTAATGGGTGACCATTTCTTTACCAAGGCCCTTTCTTGTGGAGTTTTTTTCTGGATAAGATGGGAATTTTATCAAAACAGGAACATGCCAGCAGCCATGTGAGGGAGTGGTTCAGGGAGCAGGAGGGAGGTGTAGTAAGGGAAGGCAGGGGCTCAGCTTTGGAGAGTGGAGCTGGCTTGCATTTGGACCTGGAACCTGCCAGAGCCATGTCTGAGTGGGATGTGTCCCTGTCAGGAGCTGGCAGAAGGGATCCAGGCTCCAGCAGTAGCAGCAGCTGACTCCTGCTAGCAATGGTCCCTTTCCTATAGGGCTGGCTATGGGGAGCTCCAAGTGAGGATGCATCTTGCTTCTCTTGAGCTTTCAGGTTGTTTGTTTTCTTGACACTTGCTAGCAAAGGTAATGCTTTGTTCCTCTTCAAGAGGAGAGCAAGAAGCAGAAGCTACTGTGGAGGTACTGCAATATGACTTTGAGAAAGAAAGTGCCAGGGGAGTCTGTAGCATCTCCCCCTCAGCTCCCTTCTCTCCTCTCTGTTTCAGAAGTGATGTTTCCTGGCGTGTCTGCTGGGCCACTGGTATGGGATGGAGCAAGAGGAGAATAGATCAGGTTCTCTGGAAGTCCTGACAGCTGGTGCCAAACGCAGCAGCAAGCAGTGGTGCAGGAACAACCCTTCTTGTTGCTCCCTTGGTGAGGCAGCAACCCTCCTGCCTTATCCCTCATTCCCCTCTTGTTCTCCAGTGTTGCAGTGCTAATGCCATTTGTTCCCAATTCGTCTGATCTATCAGGCAACACGAGACGTGACCAATGGAGCAGCAGGAACTTCCTTCAGCAGTGTTTATTTTAGTGCCTAACATGCCCTTACAAACAGCAGCTTGCTTGCAGATCTTGCTCTCTCACTGCATTGGGTATGTCTGTGGTCGTGCAAAGTCACATGCTGCTCTCATTTCAATGAGCAAATCCTGGTGAAACGAGCAGGGCTGAGGAGAACCTGGCACTGGCTTATCTGATGGCCAGTCTCCTTTGGGCATTCGTGACTGAGCTGAGGACACAGCAGCAGCAGACTGGCTGTTGTTTATACAAGTGGTTTTTTTACTGGTTTTCTGGTTATTCTGGCAGGCAGGATGCTGCCTGGGAACCCTCAGCACTCCTTCGTCAGAGGCGACTGGCCCAGAGTCAGTCCTTAATAGCTGTGGTAAGAGGTTAGAGGAAGAAGAATCTGATAGTTGAGGTATGAAAAGTTACCCCAGGGAGGGTAGAGCTGAACTCCCAAGCTGGGCATGTGTGCTCTGACTTATCCCTAACACACTCTCATCGTTATGCCTGTAGTAAGGTTATTTCAGTGGAGTAGTCTGGATGTGAAGCAGGAGCTGATGAACTCTAATAAATAGTTTTGATCCATTAAAGCCTTTCCCTTCTCTGGAAATATTCATGTTCTTAAGTTCTCTGTTGGATGAGGGTAAAACCCTCTAAATAACCTGGCTGATGGAACAAAGGAAGGGAACTTTAAGAAAGTATAAGCCATCAGCAGAAATCGGATAATTTTGGTTTTTTTTTCCCCTGATTTGCTTCTGAGGTTAAAATAACAGGAACCAGATGTAAAATAGCAGATGCGTTCAGGACTGGAATTCACTTTGTGAATTACCATGTCGTGGCTCAGAGGGAGAGGGAGGCAGGAAGAGCTCTGCCAAACGGGCTGGAATCTGAAATTCTCTTCTGTTTCTCACTTCTGAGAATCTGAATCAAAAATACCTGTTGCTTGCGTAAGGAGCTCTGGCTCATCTCCTTCAAGATCCTTTCCCAAGGAAGTGTAGTGTTCATAGTAATCTGCCTGGGGTAGTGTGCATTATTTTTATCTACAGGTCATTGAACTTCTATAAACATTAAGCAGAACAACTTTAGAAAATAATAGACAACCCCCCCCTCTATCTTCAAGAGAAGCCTTAAATAAAAGCTGTAGAACCTTCTAGCCTGCTATCATTTTAGTGATACTATAATTCATTTGCTATCATTTTAGTGATACTATAATTCATTTGCTATTTCCTGCCTCTCTTCTAGAAGTTGGAAGCTCAGCCAAAATATGTTTGGAAGATGAACAAAAGGGTTTGATTTGCTGAGAGACATAACTTCTCTTGGGGCAGCGAGTGAACCATCTATCACTTTCTGCTCTTTCTCCTGGAAAACCCTTTGGTCTCACTCAAATTACTTTCCTGCCTCTTTCTTTTGCTAGAGTCTGAGTTGGCAAAGATGACACAAATTACAGCAGGCTGGGAAGGGGGGACACTAATGGAGTTGTGTCTGACAGTGGGTTGTTGTGGAAGTGCTGCTTCTAGGGCTGTTTATCTGAATTTCTAAGGGGTGTTCCATGAAAAGGAGGACAAATTCCTTACATGAAGAGATCTTTTTGCATTGAAAACCTGTGATGCCCATCCTAGTGTGTGCCCCACAGCAAGCTGGAGGCCAGAAAGGTGCTGGCAATGTAAGTTGGTGGTTTGCTTTTAAATCAGCTCCCTTTCTTCAGGATCTCTGAGTTCTGATGAGACCAAGTCCCACATGAAATGCAGTTGCTGGTGGGTCGAAGTGAGAGAGATTTTCCTGTGTGGCAGTGAACAGCACAGAGATGTGGTGGAACAGTAGGTGCTGCCTCATTGCTTGCAGCCTGATTGTTACTGCTCCATCATCTCAAGCTGGTGAAGTAGGAGTGATGTGTTTAATTCCCCTGCCCTTCAATCAGTGTGCTGTGGGATCATGATGCTGTGTCATAGAATTGTTCTGGTTGGAAGAGACCTTATAGATCATCCAGTCCAGCTGTTAACCCAGTGCTGCCAGGTCACCCCTAACCCATGTCCCTCAGCACCATGTCTACGTGGCTGTTCAGTCTTTGGAGGGATGGGGTCTCCACCACCATGCTCTGCAGCCTGTTCAGGGCTTGACAGCCCTTTTGGGGAAGAAGTTGTTCCTGATATCCAACTAAACCTCCCCTGGGGCAACTTGAGGCTGTTTCCTCTTGTCCTGTCCCTTGTTCCTTGGGAGCAGAGCCCGACCCCCCCCTGGCTCCAGGCTCCTGTCAGGAGCTGTGCAGAGCCAGAAGGTCTCCCCTGAGCCTCCTTTGCTCCAGGCTCAGCTCCCTCAGCTCCTTCTCACCAGACTTCCTGCAGCAGCTGGAAAACTTGAGGCTGTTTCCTCTTGTCCTGTCCCTTGTTCCTTGGGAGCAGAGCCCGACCCCCCCCTGGCTCCAGGCTCCTGTCAGGAGCTGTGCAGAGCCAGAAGGTCTCCCCTGAGCCTCCTTTGCTCCAGGCTCAGCACCCCCAGCTCCCTCAGCTGCTCCTCACCAGACTTCCTGCAGCAGCTGGAATTAACAGTGGCCAGTTAAGAAAAATCATTAGTGAGGGAGCAGGAACTGTGAGATGAAGCATGCACTTGGCAAGAGGAATTTGGTGAGATAGGAGTGAGCCACAGGTGCCTTTGCTTTCAGGAGTGTTGGATCCATCTGTACAGCAAAGGAGGGCAGGGAAGGGACTTCCCCTGGGCTGACTGCACAGCAGTGTTCCTCTAGAGCAGCTCGCTCTCCAGTGGACTCAGAAGCATGCAGGGCTGTGTTTCTTGGCTACCCTGGGCTTCTACCAACTCAACCAGAAAAATCACAAAGCAGGTCTTGCTGAGGAGCAAAAAGCTGCTGGGGAAATGGTTTAAGTACGTGTGTTAGGCTGCACTGGGGTGTGAGAGAAGAGGGTGACAAGGGTCAGGTCCTAGGACTTCTCCTAGGGAGAAGTGTGTTCTTCAGTCTTGGAGATGACAGGAGCTGGATCCTATTCCTAAGGGCAAGAGATGGTGTCATGCTGAATCCTGTTAACTGAAAGGAGGGTGCTGGTGAGGAGAGACTCCCTGCATTGAATCAAGTTTGTGTTCTGTCTGTTCAACTGCAGAGCTACAGACACATCCCTTCCAATCCTGTGTTTGTGAGAGACAGCTCTCTGGGGACCTTAATGTTGCAGTTACCATGGGAGCCAACTCAAAGGGGACTGTCACGCCATCAGGGCTGGAGGATATGTGCAAATTCTGTTGTAGCATTTTGCAGAGGTTTGGGATTCTCAACATTTCCTGCAAGAAAAGTGTGTGTTATTTACATGGGGATAGAACTACTTTGTGGGTGAAGTGTTCCTGCAATCAAACTGGCTCTCTGATGGAGAGGGCAGCGTGGCAAAACAGGCCAGGCAGTCTGACATGGGGACAGGTAGTTCCCTGCTGCCTTACCTTACAATTCCTTGTGTGTTTGTCTCCATCCTTGCCGTGGGCTTCCTTGTGCTGGCTGACACTCCCTCCTGCCACGACACTTGAGGAGAGTCCTCAGCTGAGACTTGGAGGTGCTGTTCTAGAGAAGCCCCCCGTGGAATGAGCAATGTGCTGTGCATCTCCGTGGAAATCAGGTGGTTATTCATGCTGGACCCCCACAGTTTAAAACATCTGCTTGTCACCAGAACTTGTGCACTGACTTTGGACCCAACAGCCTGGGGGCTGAGCTCTAGACCTCCAGGATCTCTAGGTTCCTGTGCTGACAGTGCTTCTAGCACTCCCAGCACCTCAGTCCACCAGCACAGCAGAGATGGCAGATGTGCTTCTTTGGAAACTTTTTTTTTTATGTGAAGTTAAATCAAATCTCTAAATTTTAATTGCTAATTTCTTTTAGAAAGAACAGTTTGTCTCTGACCTACATATGGGACTCAAATGTGACTTTCGGGCTCTTAGAAGACTTTTTATTGTTGAAAATCTGAAATAATATTAAGACTACAGGGATGCTGTTGTCTCTTGTAATCTTTTTTTTTTTTTGTCTTTTCTGCTGGTCGTGTGGACTCTAATTCTTCATGGAGAAGAAAGCTGCATCAACAGGTGGAGAGTTAGGAACTGTTTTATCTGTTGCTGTTTCTAGGTTGGCTGGGGAATTACAGAAGAGCCCTTTTTGGGCACAGATGATTAGTTTTTTCTTATGCCCTCTTTGTAAGACTATATTTTTGTCTTGGCTTTTGTCTTAGTACAGAAAAATCTGGTTTGTGAACAAGCATTAAGGCCTGTAGGTGTTGATGACTTAACAAAACAACAACAAACCCTGCAAACAAACACCTCTGGAAACCATTCTTGTCCTGTGCAGGAATTCTGCATTGAAAAAGTGAAGTTCTTTGTTCCAGGGTTACTGGAATGGTTTAATCTGGTTTGCTCCTTTCCAAGGAGGATGTGTTTTCTGTCCATCAAGTGCACAAGCTATGAAGAAAACTCAACGGTAACACTCCCTAGAGAGATGACAGTTTCAATATTAGTATTCATGCCATTTCATTCAGATTTTGTCAAATATTCTCAGCAGGCCTGTTCCAGGAACAGGATTGAAAGGTAAAGATGTGCACAGCTGAGGGAGCCAAATTAGAGTGAGAAGTAGAGTATTGCCAAGGAACTGGAGTGAGAGGTGTTCTGGTCCAAGGAGAGTGTAAGCATTTGGTGCAGGTGTCACAAAAGTGAGAGAGTCTGCAGAACAGAGAGGAAACAAAGGCTGCTGTTGGATAATAAATGGATAGTTCCTTTTATTCAGAGCTTCAGAATGTTTTACAAGCACCAGTGAGTGCCTGGGTTGGACGGTTGTGCTGTACTTGAGCAGTAGTGTGTGTCCTAAAGGCTCCCGTGGATGTTTATGGTAGGACAGTGGTTGATGGTTTGGCTTTTGTGTCAGCAGAACCTCATTCCAAAGGGATGAAGCCATTCTGTGTGGAAGAGCCCGTTTTAAGGGAAGGGAGAGGAGGATATTGGCACCAGCCTGGGAAATGAACTTTTATTGCTCGTGATGTGCCTGAGCACCTTTCATTCCGGGCACATGCTTTCAGCTTCAAAAAGCAGCTGTTTGGACCTGTTTAAAACCTATCCTCTCTCAAAACAATTGATACAGTGCTGCGTATGATTCTCCCTCAGGGGAGAGAGAAGAAACTGCAGATCAGAAGCGAGCTGCAGCACTGGTGCTCTGCTGGGAGGCACTGGGGTGCAGCAGTGATGCCAGGGTGTGGGCAGTGGTGTGGCACAGGGGAGGGAGGGTCTGTGCCAGCAGCAGGCTGTGTCTCATGCTCACTATGGCATTTTTCTAGAGCACAGCTCCACTGGAGCACCTAAGCCAAAAGCATTTTTGCTCCACAGCCCCCACCTACTCTGTAAACACAGCTAGAGCAGCTTGTGGCTCCAGCAAATGCAAGCAAGCAGGGAGCAGCTCTTTTTGAGGTTGAGGGATCTCATCTCCGCCAAGAAAAGTCACCTCAGCGTAGCTGGTGAGCTGCTGCCATCCCTGTCTGCTGATCAAAGAAAGCAGGAATCCATCAGCTACTCCAATACAATTTCTTGGTTGATTTTTATGGATGGGAATCTTCCAAAACTTTGTGGGATTTAGGAACCTGCTTGTCACTGACTTTCTTTGGCCATAAGCAGTGGCTCTCGGGGGCTATTGGCAGAGTGTCTGGATGCTGTTCCAGCATCCTTCTGAAGATGCTGGCAGTGCTGTGGGAGCAATTCATGAGGCTTTACAGGCAAGGGAGAGAAATGATGTGCTCATGGATCAGCTGTATATAGTGTGGGGGGGAAAGCCTGTGTCCACAACACCTACAGAGTAGACAGTGGCAAAAGTCTGGGGCTTGAAGTGGAAGGTGCTGCCAGCTGAAGAAAGCGTGTCAATGTGAGAGGTGCTGGTGTTGTGGGGCATGTGCCTTACACACCTCTTTCTTGGTCGCTGTTTTGATGTAAAATTCACAAGCTTACCTGAAATCAGCTGTAGTTGCCTAGTTTTTTTGGACAGCAGGAGAGATGTTAAAAGACTACAGCTTTTCTCCCTCTCTTTTTTGCCCTAACAAAGGTACTCCGTTCAGCCAGGGGTTTTGATTTTTAGACTTCATTTCTAAAAGGGTTTCCCAATAGAACTTTATATTCCTAGCCATGGAAGACTGAGCTTCAGAAGCACTGTTTTAATTTAAGAAACTTGATCTTTAAAAGTGCTGTGTCTGCATGGGCACTGCACGTTAGCACTGTGGGCACGTTCCTGTGCTGGTGTTGTGTCAAGTTGGGCTTCTCCTGTAGCTGCTTCTTCAAAGAGACTTTTCCTTCTTTCTGAGGCCTGAAGCAGGTACTGTTGTAAAATGTGATAATGTCTTCAAACTGACAATTACCTGGAGATATTTTTTCTGGAATAATTTCCCCTGCCTTTATTTTCCTGTCCTGCTTGCAGAAACAAAGCAGCAGTATAATTGTTATCTGCTTTCTGTTTCGTTTGACCCTGTTTTATGGAAACCCCTCTCCAAAGGTCACAGCCATGCCTGTGAATTGGGACAGTGTGTGGTGATCTCTGCTGTGCTGGAAGGCCAACATAAAAATGACAGAAGCAAGGAGACAAAGTGCAGCGTGAACACGCTCCAGTAGCTTAGTTTTGAAAGGCTTTGTTCAAGGCATCACATAAATATGACAGAAGATAGTTTTATGGTTTAAAAAATGAAGAGAGAATTATGTAGGTAATCTTTGCAACCTAGTAAAAATATCACAGTACACAGAAATTGAAGTGTTACAGCTTCCTGTGATCCAAATTGGCATCTAATCTTAGTCAGTAGGGGAAACAACACTTGAGGATGTTGTTTATAGTGATTGCTTTTTTTTTTATCACTTAAGAACAAAGTGGCATTTTGAAAACCTTCATTATATGAATCAGGCAAATGGGGCAATTCAGGTGATAAGTAGAATCTCTGAAGATCAAGGGAACTCCACGCTTTACATCATATTTATAATTGGCCCAGACCTTTGTGTTAATGTTCTGAATCTGCATCTGAAAACTGCATGGGGAGGAGTAGTTGGGTTATTAAGAGGAAAATCTCTTTCTGTTTAGAGCCTGAAACTGTATTTTACCTATTAGCTTTATTTTTTTTCAAAGCAACAAGCTGCTTTTCCTGCAGAGGGGATGCTTGGCTGCTACAGGGACAACGTGCTTGGAAGAAGCTCAGTCTCTTTGCTTGGACATTTCACTGCTTGCTGTAGTCATGATGAAGGGTGGATTTTCTTAGCATGGTCTAACCAAATTTTCATAAAAACCAGGGAGAATGTATCTTAAATGAAAAAGAACTTTTTGAAATAGGAGCTTATGTTATGCAAAATCAAAAGTTTTGGAGCTGGGAGTCAACTCTTTGGGTTTTGGAATGTTTTCCTCCCCTGAATTCACTAGTTCCACTGTTGTGCAAGTTTTATAGACCTTTCAGGCTCCAGCTGGCATTCCTCCTGGTAGCTTGTTAGTCATTTGGAAGATGAGCTGTGGGAGTCAGTGGTTATCCAGCCACTCTACCATTTTTCTTTGTCAGTGTATATTCTCACTTCAAGTCTTGTGTCCTGAAGCTAGTTAATGTGTGAGGGGCCCTGCTGTAGACTGCAACAAGTTCAGAAGGGTTTTTTTAGACTCTCATGTGTGGTCTTTTTCTTCTTCTATAGTGGTGTGGTTCTCCTTTCTTCTCACCCAACATTTTATTCCCTCAAATGAATTGAAAAATGCTAAAACTGTTAGATAAATAAAAGCAAAACTCCATCTCATGCGATTCTGTGCTGAGCTGCAGGCTTGCTGTTTGATTTTGATTAAGCCAACTTGTCTGTCAGACCACAAACGCATCTGTGAAATGAAGACTGCTATCTCCAAGGGGCTTCTGAAGGTAAGGCAGGCAGGATTTTGGACATTTTTCATATACTGAGTGCCCACAGGAGGAGGAGGAGGAGGATGGGGAAGGGGAAGGTATTGCCTATTCCTTGATGCCCAGAACATCCAGTGAGATGTCACATACAGCCAGTCTTGCTTTCTTTTCTCCTTTCCCACTTTGGTATTTCAGTTTGAAGGTTTTGCAAACATTTTGTTGGCAAATTGTAACTTTGAATAGAGATGAGCAATTTGTTTTGCTTTTTCTGTTAAATTTTGAAGAGCATCACAGCATAATGAGCTGCTTAGCTGACAATAGGAAGAGCAGCAGGAGAGTGAGTTTCTCCAGGCAAATTTCCTGACCCAAGAGAAAGAGAGAGAACTGTCAGGTTATGTTTTTGTCACAGGAAGAGAGGAAGAAAACTGGACACCTATCAATTGGTCCTCACAAATGAGTTGCTCTGGAGAGGCATGGCCAATTCCAGCTGGAGCCTGGGGTCCTGTGCTGGGCCTGGAGTAATAGTGGAGCAGAGATTGCTTTTGGGGACTGTGCTGGGTGCCAGGAGTGCAAAATGTCTTGATGGCCAACACAGAAACGTGATCTTTGCACTGAAATGACCAGCAGACGTGATCTCTTTTCTAAGAGAAGAGTGTCTTTCTCTTTTTTTGGAGTTTTTGATGGATGAATTGAATTTCTGCAGGGCCTTCCCACCCTGGCCTGTGGCTCCCCAGGCTGATCACTTGCTCCTTCACGTTGCTACAGAGCTCATACTACTTCAGTGATGTGTAAGGTGTTCTCCTGAACCTGTGCTTGATTACCTGCTCTGTTTACCTCAAGGGAGCAGTTATTAATGTGCTCTCATTTTTAAGTCTATTATAACTCCTTCACTTTGATTAATCTCATTGTGGAACTCTTTACTCCTTCAGCGTGCATAAGACACAAGTCTGATTGTAGAAGTACTTCTGCTTCCCTCCCAGCTGAGGAAGGAGGCAAAAGGGCTATTGATTTTTATATAAAAATGAGTTTAATGAGACTTGGAGGTTGGGTTTGATCCAAGGCTTGCTGGAGCTGGTGGTGATCAGTCATTAGATCTCAGACTCTGGTACGTGACTTACTGCTGTGGTGTTCAGCTGTCTGTGGAACTGGAGCCTTGCAGGTCTTCATCAGTTCTTCAGAAGCAGCAAGTTATCATGGTAAGGGAGGCCAAGGGGAAGCACATTGACCAGATATTTAACAGCTGCCTCTTTTATTCTTGTGATCCTATTGTCTCTTTTTTCTGCACACTTCAGTTTTGAACGTGTGCTCGTGGTTCCTAACGAAGCACACAACTCCAGATAACACAGCAGAGCTTTAGCAGCAAGCTTTCAGAGAGGACAGGTTAGTAGCTTTAACCCTGAGAGGAGTTGTAATTTGGTAGGTATTAATACATGTATTTAAAATAAATCAATATTGTAGGATGAAGACCAGGGAATCAGAGCTAGGAAGGGTGTGACAAACATATGCCTGGACTAGTGATGTAGTTCAGAGGTTCAGCTGTGGCAGCAGTTGGGCCAGAGCTGGTCTGTGTGCCAGTCCTGTTCTGCTTTTCTTACACAAACATGCACATGTTGATGCCTTTTTCCTTTAAGAAGGAAGATTTCTGTCACAGGGAGCAGAGGATGGCTCACTGTGCTGCCCCAAGCCAGCTTGTGGCAGACATCCCAGAAAGATCAGACCACCTTCTCAGCCGTTCTCTCTCTGAATGACTGCTGCAGCTCAAGCTTTTCTCCCCCTCTCCCTCTGCTTTTTCTCCACTGACTTTTGATTGACTGGTACTCTAGGTCAACCAAATGCCATCCATTTCCCCTGATGGAAAACTGTGTGAACAGTGCATCGCTCTCACCTCTTCAACCCCCAGGAGCTTGTTCTCTACAAAAGCAGGCTTTTTTTCTCCACCTGGCTCCTGCAGATGCCATTTTTTCAGGTTTCTCCACTGTACTGTGTTTTCAGCTTGTTTCAGGAACAAGTCGGTGTGGCTGTCCATTAAAGTTCAGAATAAATGTATTGTATCACCACAAGATGCCATTCACAGAAATGAGGAGAGGAGAAAGTTATATGTTCATCTGCCTTGGAAGGAAAGCAGCTATTTCTGAGGTCTTTGTAAAGACAGATGTAATCTGTATGTCTGAGGTGTAGTAAACCTAAAGCAAACAGCAGAGTGGAGTGTCGCTTGGAGCTTGCTCTTTTGTCAGGCATGCAGAAGGAAGACTGCTCTTGTGAGAGAGAGGGATTGTAAAGTAATGTTTATCTGCTGTTTACTGTTAGAAATGGAACTGTACAAATCAAAGGAGCAGAGTTGTTTTGAGGGTGAAATGGCAGTAGGATCTGTGCAGTAGCTGTGGTGAAGTTCATCTGTTGCTTTTGCTTAAAAGCTGCTGGTTGCCCTCTGGGGCATCGCTCAGTTTAGTGACAATGAGCATCTGTTTAATAGCTTCAGAACTCAGGACAGGACTAGTACTTTGTCCTTGGCTCTGTTCTATCTGCAGGCCAGTCCCCCTGGGCTCGTGTCCGTGCTGCCATCGGGTGCCACGTGCAGCTGAGGGGGCTGTCCTCACTGGGCACCTCAGCTGCCTGCAGCCTGGAGCCTTGTGCCCAGAAATGTCCTGGCTGGGTGGTACCACCATGGAGCTGTTGAATCTGCTTGGGCAGTTGGATGGCTTGTGCACACAGACCTGGGTTTGGAGGAGACCATGATGTGAAGAGAGTTCCTTGTCACCTGAGAGTAGAGCTACTGAGGTGGGGATTTCACAGCCTCACACTCAAGCTTCTCAGTTTTGATGTGCAGAATTTCAGTGGGGTTCTACATGCCTGATAACCTGGTCTTACTGTTTGTGGTTTCCAGCAGCAATAAGTCAGACCAGAAGTCAGACTGGAGGAGAGGAGTGAGGTGCTGCTCTACCAAGGCCTGCTTGTGAAATAAACTCCATGACAACTTGAAGTGAGGTGACCAAGGCAGCTCTGAACTCTTTGCACACTCTGGAGGGTGCAGCTTTTATGTTTGCTTGTCATTTGGAGACTTGCTTGAGAGTCCTGCTTCTTTGTGTTGAGACTGTGTGTGCCCTGCCTCCTACTCTGTGGAGAAAAGGAGGTACCAAGGTTGTAGAACTGAAGAACAGAGAAGGGGAGGGCAGGGGTGCTGCCTCTGTTTTTCCTTTGAGAGGAAGACCCCAACTGGGAGAAGTGGGGGACACGTGTGGGCACAGATTTTCTTCACACACTTGTATAGACTTCCAGACTTGTTTGATGTTTTACAAGTGAAGCTATCAGAGAGTAGTTTCATCTCTCTTGTGGGATGTTGACGGGACAAGGGGTGGTGGTTTTAAACTAAAAGAGGGGGGATTTGGACTAGAGAGAAGAAAAATTTATGATGGTTGTATGACATTGGAAGGAGTTGCCCAGAGAGGTGGTCGCTGCCCCATCCCTGGAACCATTCCAGGTGAGGTTGGTCGGGGCTCTGAGCAACCTGCTCTGGTTGGGGGTGTCCCTGCTCCCTGCAGAGGGTTGGACTAGATGACCTTTAAAGGTCTCTTCTCACCCAAACCATTCTGTGATTCTTGCTTCCCTTACACATGACTGCTGCTGACTTTTGCTCCCTTCTACCCCCAGTACAAAACCAGTGGCAGAGGTCCTTTGGTAGTACAGTGATGCTCTGTCCTGTGGTGCCCTGCTATTGCAGAGACTGTGGAGAGTGGGAGGTGCTGTTGGGGCACAATACCTTGCTGCCTGTTTGGCCTCCAGGAAGGCAGGCAGAGGGGTTTGCCAACCAGCCACTGCATGACCACGTTCCTGACAGCTTTCTGCAGGCAGGTCTGTGGGGCACATAGTTGCTTCCATGGCATATCTTCTGCCCTCTTGAGTGAGAGATGAAGCTCAGCTGCCTATACCCAGTGTTGTGGTGTTCTAGAAAT
>NW_008626477.1:0-604 GCF_000691845.1 Merops nubicus
TTAAAAGTAAACAGAAAAAAAAAAAAAATTAAATTGCATAACCTCAATCTTGCAAAACGCGTGGAGGGGAGCAGCGGCTCCGTCCCGAAATCCGCCTGGAAAGCAGGGGCGTAGCGGGCTCCGGTAATCCCGGTGGGCTCCCGGCGCTGTCACCGGCGTCTGCGGGTGGGAGCCGTGGATGTGTCACGGTGCGCGTTCCCCTTCTCTCGGGCTCTACAATAGCGTGATTTTTCGCGTGGGCTCGAGCCGCTAAGCCATTTTGCTGTATTTACTTTTCGGCTGCTTATTTTTGGTTTTATTTTTTCCCCCACCGGCCCTGCCGAGCCGGAATTCTTTTTCTCCGAAGGAGCCGGAGGAGCGCGGCTCTCCTGCGGCGCTCGCCCTGATCCCTGCGCGTGTTTACTTCCATCACGGGATTAGCATCTTCCAGTGCTTGATTACAGAGAAATTTCCGTCCTTTTGGATATAAACGAGGGGCACGGAAAAGGAAAAATACAGCGGGTAAATTTATTGGAAACCGGCCTTATTTGCTACAAACCCCGGAGACCCTCCTTACACACGGAGGTGTCGACTCGGCGGGGTCCGGCTCCCTCCCGGCGGGGGC